>NC_091996.1:91958997-92045404 GCF_044704955.1 Pristiophorus japonicus
ACGGAATTGTCTCATCTCCTGCAGACAGCCTAAAACAAAGCTGAGGACCACTCTTATCAGTGACGTCCAAGGTCACCATCACCCTGAATTTCTACCCCACTGGATCTTTCCAAGGAGCCCCAGCAGACATGTCCAACATATCCCAGTTTGCCGCGCATTGCTCCATTCATCAGGTCATAGACGCTCTGTACAATAGGAGGAGGGGCTGCATCTCATTTCCAATGACCAGAGGAAGCAGTTAGAGCAAGCAACTGGCTTCCCCCAGGGTTCAGGGCACCATAGACTGCACCCACGTGGCATTGAGGGCGCAGCTGAACAAACCGGAGATCTCCCAAAACTGGAAGGGATACCACTCACTCAATATGCAGTTGGTGTGCGACCACAAACGCCAAATCACGGCCATTGATGTTCGCTGTCCTGGCAGCAGCCACGATGCCTTCATCCTGCGGCAGACCGGTGTGCCGGGTCTATTTCAGCTGCCAAATGAAGGTAGTGGCTGGCTCCTAGGGGACAAGCCCTTCCACACTATGCACCTGGCTCCTGACTCCCCTTCGCAACCCCACCACTCCTGCGCAGCAATCTTACAATGAGTGTTATTCGGCTACCAGGAGCATCATTGAGCAGACCATCAGAATCTTGAAACTGCGATTCCGCTGCCTTGATCTCTCAGGAGGGGTCCTGCAGCACTCGCCTGTCTGGGTGTCCCTATTCGTCGTCGTCTGCTGCACGCTTCACAACCTGGCAATCATGAGGGCACAGCCATTGGCCGACGACGTAGCCGTAGCACCTGAGAAGGAGCAGCAGGAGGAGGTTCCGGGGCCACGCAGGAGTCGGCCTCATCATCTGGATCCTGCAAGGGACATCCGGGACCGTCTCATTACTGCTCATTTCCAATAAGTTGATCGCCACTTCCAGCTTCCGCTGTGCATCCCATGCCCACACCAATGAGCCCTTCCACACATCGTGTCCCACTGAAATCAGACACAGCAACAGATACTAAAGTTTCCAATCAACATTTATAGAACAAAAATGTGCATCAACATAAAGGTTTTCCTTCACTCGTGTGAATTTCCTTATAGCCCCTTTTACGTTGACTTACTCTAGAACTACACTGCAGTGTCTCCACTGTGGCTGCAGCATGGCTGCTCTCCAGACACTACAGATGTCCTTCAAGGTCTCCCCCGACCAGCTCTGGCCCTCGAAGGGCTGGCTGCAGGCTGGGCCGCCTCATCCTCGGCACTGCCTGTCTGTATTGGCTGGGTGCAAGCCATCGCTGGTGGCAATGACGGAGTGGCAGGGCAGGGGAGCACAGCAGGTCCTGCTCCAATGAGCCAGCACCACTCCTCTGGGGCAGCCCCTCAGCATCCCCACCAATCTGCTGCAGCAGTTAGGTGGCCTGCTGCAACACCGCGAGATCCCCGGAGGACCGTGGTGGACCCAGTGGCGATGGCAGCAGTCAGAGCTCGTGGTGGCATCCAGCTGGGACTGCATGAGAGCAGTCACAGACTCGATGCCATCAGCCACTAACTGCATGACAGCAGTAAGGCACTGCGTGGCATCTTACTGAGACTGCATGAGAGCAGTCTGAGCTTCCACGCCAGCAGCCATCCTTTCCATTACAGTACTAAGACATTGCGTCGCTTCCGCCTGTGCTGCAATGGCAGCTGCCACATTGCCCATGACACGCGTCCTGAGTCCTGGGAGCCCAGCATCGTCTGCACACTGGCAATGATGGGCTCCATGGTCTGCAATGAGGGAGGCGGACTCCTTCATGCTCCTTACCACTTGCGAAAGGCTCTCGGGTACCCTTGCCATTGCCCCGAACATGTCCGAGTGCATGGTCAGCACCCTTTGTGTGAATGCCTCCCCATCGAGGTCCTCATCTAGTCCTGTGCAGCAGAACCCCCGTGCGAAGTCTGGGGAGTTGGCTCCCGAGGTTCCCTTTGCCCTTGACCATGCTTCAGCCCGCTAGGTCCCGGTGCATCACCCAGTGCAGACCCCTCTACTAAGCTAAGCTGTAAAGAACGTGTACTCCCAGTATCTGAGCTGGTGCGTGCGAGGGTGAGAAGCAGTGACGAGGTGCTTGGATCTGTCTCTTCCTCGGCATCCTCCTCCTCCCACATTTGCTCGCTGGCCTTGCTTAGCTCTGGGGGACAGGCACAGGTTGGTCCGCCTCCAAGGCATCATCTGCAAGCGTAAATGGGACAAAATTGGCATAAGGTGAGGGAGGGGGGCCCACCATGCAGCAACCAAGGTGCACACATTACTGACCATGTTACTGATAGGCGTCTGTCAAATTTCGGCCAGATGGCATCAAAGAAAAGGCTTCGCTTATCAGTGTATGGCCGGGTTCACGACCCACGAGGCTGGCACTGACATCGCACGCGGCGGCTCGGTACGCTGCCGGTTTGCGCCTCCGCTAACTCCCACGCAATTCTGCGGAAGGTGATAGAACCCACCCCCCCCCCCCCCCACCCGGGGGGCTATCAGGATGCGCAAATGATGCAAATTTCTCCCCCCCAAGACCCTGGTGCTGTGGGTGATGTTGTACCTCACTGCATGTTCCAAATACCGCATCATATTTATATTATGTCACTCCAGGCATTTTCCACGGGAGGGATTGCAAAAGTCCAAATCCTGCAACGGGCTTTGGCGCAGACTACCTACGCATCTCTGTGTCTCCCAGAAGACCTGGCCATTCGAGGTGTGGAAAAGCTACCCAACTATCATTATAGGGATGATGCACTGAAAATCTGGTTCGCAATCAACAGGTGAGAGTCCTTCTGCTGACACAACTCCAGCCATTGAAGTAATATTCATTCAATATCCTGCATGTGATATCCGGAGAAAAGGGGCTCATCCATTAAGCTATTGATCAGCTGAAGACAATCGTAACAAGGAAAGATGGCTTATGAATTTGACCCTGGTGGTTTCTGGAAAAACAAATGTGTATGTAGACCTATTGCTGATCAGTCTCTCTCTCTCTGCCTCACCTCTAGCCTGCTCTATTATCAAGGTTGTTCTGTTCCTCCTTGGGCCCAGATACCCTGTCTTACACACTCCCTCCTCCCCAGATCCTCACTATGTTCAAACCAAGACTTATCTTACCATCTCCTACTCCTCCTGCACGAGGACCTCAAAGCTGTGGAATTCATCACTACTCTCTCAGCCTTCCCTTCTTGCTGCATCCTGATTTACCTCCCCTTCTCTCCCACTCCTCTTCATTGGTGCTGGAGGGAGGGGAGGCGAAAAAATGTTAACGGTTAGAACAAAATGCCACAGGTATTACCAATCTACGCAGTCCCCAGATGATTATTAAAATCCTGGAGAGATATGGACACTGCAAGTATTTTGCTTTTCATTAATCAGGCTCACTTTGCACATGAGATCCACCTCCTGCCCCTCTGATCCCTTCCCTACCCAGCTCCTGCCCCTCTGATCCCTTCCCTGCCCACCTCCTGCCCCTCTGATCCCTTTCCTACCCACCTCCTGCCCCTCTGATCCCTTTCCTACCCACCTCCTGCCCCTCTGATCCCTTCCCCGCCCAACTCCTGCCCAGTGCCCACTCAACCACCTTCCCGTTCTCCTAAACTCATTGGCATTGTAACTGGTTCCCTCTGTACTGGTAGCATCAGCACTCCCTCCCACAACTCTTTTGTCCTCTCAAGTACTGCCCCATCTGTAACCTCCTTTTCCTCTCCAAGGTTCTTAAACCATCTCCCAACTCTCTGCTCATCTTTTCCACAACTGTGTATGAATACTTTTAGTTTGATTTGCGTGCAGTTCCTGCAACTGAGCCCGTCCAACCGAGGTCACCAATGATCTACCTTGTAGACTGCGATCGTGGAACATAATCCTTCCTTGGCCGCCTCGACTCCCTGCAGCATTCAATGTGGAGCATCCGCGGTCCCTCGATTCCCTCATTGGTCTTCAGCATCATGTTGTGGATCAGCCTGAATTTTCTCTAAATGAATACTGTAAAGACCAACATCATCATTTTCAACCCACACCAAAATCTCTGTTCTCCTGCTTTTGACTCCATTTCCACCCAGACTGCAGCCTCAGTGTCCTGTGTGTCCCAGAGCTGAGCTTCAAACCTGATATTCTGCCCAACACCAGCACTGCTTATTTCCACCTCCGTCACATCACCCATCTCTGCCCCACAGTAACCCCCACCACAGCCCAAACCATGAACCCCACTTCAGAACGGCCAGACTCAATTTTGTTTAAAATCTTCCTCTGCTCCCCCAAGCTCCACAACAACATCAAAATGCATTTAATTAGCACCTTGAGGGAAGTGTAATCAGACAAAGACTGACGCCAAGCCAAAAAAGAAGATATTCGGAGGCGTAGCCAAAAGACTGGTCAAAGAGATGCAGATTTAAGGAGGGTCTTAACAGAGGAGAGGGAGGCAGAGAGGCAGAAAGATTTCAGGAAGAAACTCCAGAGCGTGGGGCTTAGACAGCTGACAGTATGACCGTCAATGGTTGGTGAAGGGAATGGGGGATGTACAAGGGGCAGGAATAGAGCGACGGTCAAAGGATGGGGTTGGATCGGGGGGGTGGGGGGGGGGGGTTGGGTGGGGTGTGGGCAGGGGAGCTGGGTGGAGGGGATGGGGGTGTGGACGGGGTTGATATCCTGATTTAGCTGACCTGGCACAGCACAGCCACGACATCCTCCAATGGAGCTTTACCGTTCACGTCCAACTCAAAACAGCAACGCAGCTTGCAGTAAGCTTTGTTTGAATTCTGAGAAACAAAATCGGCCAATCTCAATGTGATTGGGGAGAGGTCAAGGTCCCCCGACCGACCCGTTCTCCCACCCACCCACCGGCACTGCCACTGACAAGAACCAGAGTTGGAGGAAGGCATTATTCTTGGAGGGTTGCAGGGCTGGAGGAGGTTACAGAGGTAGGGAGGGGTGTAGGGGCTGGAGGGGTTACAGAGATACAGAGGGGTGTAGGGCTGGAGGAGGTTACTGCGATAGGGAGGGGTGTAGGGGCTGGAGGGGGTTACAGCGATAGGGAGGGGTGTTGGGCTGGAGGAGGTTACAGAGGTAGGAAGGGTGTAGGGCTGGAGGAGGTTACAGAGGTAGGGAGGGGTGAGACGTTGAAAGGATTTAAACACATGGATGACCATTTTAAATTTGAGGTAATGGGAGCCAATTGTAGGTCAACGAGCATGGAGATGATTTAGGCCTCCACCTAGTCCAAAATGTCACCACCTGAATACCTCTTTCATTCAACCCCGCTTGCCCATCTCTCCAATCCTGGCCGGCCGATTTTGAGTATCCTTTAAGACATGGTTCAATATCCTCATCCTCAAATCGCTTCAGGGCCTTACTCCACCCTAACTCTGTAACCTTTTCCACCCTTATGCCCAGTCCTGAGCCCGTTCTGCCTCTAACTCTGGCTAATATGCTTTTCCCTGTTCGATAGCCGGCCATAAAACCCCTCCTCGCTTCCTCTTTTGAATCAAAGTTTCAATCAGCTCTCCCAACTCCCCACTCATGCTTCGCCTTGCCGTTCCTTTTCCCACGTTAAAGATGTTATCGTGTTGTTTCATTGTGGAGCCCCATGGTCCCACAGGTGGGATTCCATAATGTTGCAACACCTGATTTGTACAGTGCTAGTCTTGGTGGTGTTTTCCAACAATATGCCTTAGCCTTGAACATAGATCTCTGAATGGATAGAAATTCTGAGCAAAATACATACAGATGCAGATTCCTTCTTCTTTCAAAGGTTTGTAGAAAGCATTGTTGACGTCTACTACAAGAATGATGCGTCCGTTCAGGATGATTACGAAACGCAAGAGTGGGTAGCAGAAATCTTCACTGAAGGATTCTTGGCAAGACCATCATCAGGTATTATTTTTGAAATGTCTGATTTTCTTAATATAACTTTAAAAAGAAAGACTTGCATTTCTATAGTGCCCTTCACAACCACAGGACATCTTCACATCCAATGAAGTACTTTTAGCGTGTAGTCACTGCCACGTGGGAATCGTGGCAGCCAATTTGCACACAGCAATGTGATAATGACCAGATGATCTGTTTTTTTTAATGTTGATAAATATTGGCCCCAGGACAAACTCCCCTGTTCTTCTTTGAAATAGTGCCATGGGATCTTTTACGTCCATCGGAGAGGGCAGACCTTGGTTTAAGATCTCATCCGAAAAGATGGCACACACGACAGTGCAGTGCTCCCTCAGCCTAGATATTTTTGTGCTCAAGTCCCTGGAGTGGGACTTGAGCCCACAACCTTCTGACTCAGACAAAGACTTGCATTTCTATAGTGCCCTTCACAACCACAGGACATCTCAAAGTGCTTCACATCCACTGAAGTACTTTTAGCGTGTAGTCACTGTTGTAATGTGGGAATCGTGGCAGCCAATTTGCGCACAGCAAGCTCCCACACACAGCAATGTGATAATGACCAGATGTGCTATCCACTGAGCCACAGCTGACACAGTTTATTGTTAATCGGCCACTTATATCAACAAAAATCACCCACAATAACCATCTTTGGGGTAACATGATTAGCATCAAACTATTCTTGTGTAGTTATTAACCATTAGCTGTCAGCTTAATCAAAGTTGTCTAGGCTGCACCCTGGGAGCAGCTATGTTGTGCAGAAGTTCACATTCAGTAATGCCAGAGCACCACACTCAAATTGTTATTCCAGAGGTGATGACACATAAGATGACTCCTCCAATTATAACATAAGCATGTTCTCACTGGAGAAGAGAAGGTTGAGAGATGATACGATTGCTGTTTTTAGGATTCTAGATAATGTCGACCACGATGAGTTGTTTCAACTTGTCCAGACAGTCAAAGCAGAGAACATGGCCAGTGCTTGAGGAGAGGAAATTCAAAACGAATCAGTGAGAGAGTGGTTGATCTATGGAACAGGCTCCCGACGAAAATGGTGCAATCAGTTTGTATTGATTTATTCAAATGCAAAATAGATTGATTTATTTCAGAAATAACATTTTGAGATCCAGTATCTGAGTGATTTGAGACATGACGTGTGGTGAGAGTAGCTTGCTCGGGAGGAACAGGTGATTTTGGACCTCTGAGTCCCAAAGCTTTTTACCTCTGCGGGGGGGGGGGGGGGGGGGGAGGGGGTTTCCTCATGTCATAGCCGGGGCTGTTGTAGATTCATTGTTAGAGATTGATCGCTGTGATTAGTCAATAACTCCATTATCGTTGTATCATGCAACTACCAGCATGGTGGAAGATGAACTAAATGGACCATGGTATTTTTCGGTCTAGAAATTCCTATGTTGCTATTAAATATTGGAACAAGGAAATACTAGTAAAGGCACCCACTCTACCTAACATTTAGGATTATGTGACAATTGAGTCGAATAATCTTAAGTATGACAGTGCCATCCAAGGCAGTGGGCTGTTGCCGTCCATTTTGACAATGTTGCAGTGTTCATGGTGAATGGCATATTCGTGTCCTGTCAATTCCTGTTACATCTTATATATTCTCTCTCCAGGTATCCCAACATCATTCTGCACTAAAGCAGAGCTCACCAAGTATCTGACCATGGTCATATTCACCTGCTCTGGCCAGCACTCTGCAGTAAATGCCGGACAGGTAACTTTGTATTTATTTACAACAGTAACAACTTGTATTTATATATAGTATTAACATAGTAAAATGTCCCAAGGCGCTTCACAGGAGTGTTGAGCCACATAAGGAGATATATGGGCAGATGACCAAAATCTTGGTCAAAGAGGTAGGTTTTAAGGAGCGTCTTAAAAGAGAGGCGGAAAGGTTTAGGGAGGGAATTCCGGAGCTTAGGGCCTTGGCAGCTGAAGGTACGGCCACCAATGGTTGAGCGATGGAAATCAGGGATGTTCAAGAGGCCAGAATTAGAGGAGCACAGACATCTCGGGGGATTATGGGGCTGGAGGAGATTACAGAGATAGGGAGGGGGCAAGGCCATGGAGGGGTTTGTAAACAAGGGTGGTAACAGAAATAAACCTACGTACTCAACAGAAAGCACTGAATTGTGGGCAGTGAACTGACACTGCACAAACACCATCCTTACAATACAAGAAAACGCGAACACAATCTACAATTTGCAGGCTTTCACAATCCAAGCTTGATGTCACCTATTGATTGCCTCCTCTCTCCTGCTTTATGTTAACCTTGCTAGGGGCCTGCACTGTGGGACTCAAAAGCCAATAGATAAATAATTCCATTCATGTGTGTATGGAATTCTAAACAAATTCACATACAGCAGAAAATGTGTTTGGTTCACATATCAGCTAATTATGACTCAAGTTTCATTTTTTATTTGTTCTGGGATGTGGGCGTCGCTGGCAAGGCCAACCTTTATTGCCCTGAGAAGGTGGTGGTGAACCGCTACAGTCCATGTAGTGAAGTTAGCGGTTTGCTACAACCGAGTGGCTCGCTGGGCCATTTCAGAGGGCAGTTAAGAGTCAACCGCATTGCACACTTTGTCAGAATACAGAAACTTCTGCTTCTTGCACGTTTATACATGTATTATCAACTTAAACCAGTAACCGCATGTGGCATAAATTCCGTTTTTGCTTATCAGTCTCAGGAAGAAACCAGCTGATAAGCTAAATAAAGTTGTTCAAATTGAGCTATCTACACATCAAGATAGAAGCTGTGGTATGTTTTGATCTCATCCAATCACACGATGCCTGCTTTTAAAAGAATGATACTTGCCAAGCATCGCATGTATGTGTGGGCACAGGGATGGTCTCCCAGCACCTGCACCAGATGGAAAGGATGTTGGAATCCCTAGCCTATTCGGTACCATAGAGGAAGACTGGGGTGTGAGACAGCTCCAAGCACATCTCCAGGTGATACCCCAGGCACAAGGGCCCAAAGACCAATCAGTGCATTCTTCATGGATGTGAATACTGTAGCTATTGTAGAAAGTGATCTCTTTAAAGTTCCGAGCTCATGGGGCTGGGATACAGGCCTGCAGATTTTGGGGCTTTCTGGGTCGGACTGCAACATTCCGCACCCACCCTGACATCTGGTAGAAAATCCGACATGCAGGCACCTGGTGCGATGGGCATAGACCTGATGAGAGAGGTTTCTGGCTTGATGGGTGAGGGCCTGGGGGAATGGGAGAGGATCTGGGGGGAGGAATCAGGACCTGTGGGGAGGGTGGGGACCTGCGGGGTTGGGAAAGGACCTTTGGGGAGGGTGGAGACCTTTTTAATTTTTTTTTATTCATTCACGGGAGGTGGGCATCGCTGGCAAGGCCCAGATTTATTGCCCATCCCTAATCGCCCTTGAAAAGGTGGCAGTGAGCTGCCTTCTTGAACCACTGCAGTCTGTGTGGTGAAGGTGCTGCCACAGTGCTGTTGGGTAGGGAGTTTCAGGATTGTGGCGTAGCGATGATATATGTTCAAGTCAGGATATGTGTGACTTGGAGGAGAATTTGAAAGTATGGATGTTCCCATGTGCCTGCTGCCCTTAGCCTTCTAGAGGTCGTGGGTTTGGGAGGTGCTATCAAAGAATCCTTGATGAACTGCTCCAGTGCATCGTGTAGATGGTGCACATTGCAGCCACGGTGCGCTGGTGGTGGAGGGAGTGAATGTTTAAGGTGGATGGGGTGCCGATCAAGCGGGCTGCTTTGTCCTGGATGGTGTTGTGGGCGCAGAATACCCGACCTCTGACCTGCTCTTTGTAGGCAGAGTATACCCAACCTCTGATCCGCTCTTGTAGGCACAGTATTTATGTGGCTGGCTCAGTTAAGGTTCTGGTCATTGGTGACTCCCGAGCTGCTGCTGGTGGGGAATCTGACAATAGTAATGCCATTGAATGTCAATGGGAGGTGATTAGATTCTGTTGTTGGAGATGGTCATTGTCTGATAATTGTGTGGTGCAAAAGTTACTTGCCATCTATCAACCTCAGACTGGATGTTGCTGCATGCGGACACAGACTGTTTCATTATCTGAGGTACTGCGAATGGAACTGAACACTGTGCAATCATCAGCAAACTGCCCCACTTCAGACCCTATGATGGAGGGAAGGTCATTGATGAAGCAGCTGAAGATGGTTGGTACTAGGACACTGCCCTGAGGAATTCCTGCTGTGATTTCCTAGGGCTGAGATGATTGACCACCATCTTCGTTTTCTGCTAGGTATGACTCCAGCCAGCGGAGATTTTTCCCTGATTCCCACTGACTTCAGTTTTACTAGGGCTCTTTGCTGCCAATGTCGCGGGCAGTCACTCTCACCTCAACTCTGGAATTCAGCTGTCTATGTTTAACCAAGGCTGTAATGAGGTCTGGAGTTGAATGGTCCAACTAAGCATCGGTGAGCAGGTTATTGGCGAGTAAGTGCCGCTTGATAGCACTGTCGACGTCACCTTCCATCACCTTGCTGATGATTGAGAGTAGGCTGCTAGGGCGGCAATAGCCGGATTGGATTTACCCTTTTTTTGGACAGGAAGTACCTGGACTCTCGACTCTCCAGCCAGGGGAAATAATCCCTCGGCATCTATCCTGTCAATCACCCTCATAATCGTGTGTGTTTCATTGAGATCATCTCATTCTTCTAAACTCCAGAGTATAGGCCCAATCTACTCAATCTCTCCTCATAGGACAAGCCTCTCATCCCAGGAATCAGTCTGGTGAACCTTTGTTGCACTTCCTTAGATAAGGAGACCAAAACTGTGCACAGTACTCCAGGTGTGGTCTCACCAAGGGGCCGTGTGAAATTGTAGCAAGACTTCCTTACTCTTGTACACCAACCCCCTTGCAATAAAGGCCAACATGCCATTTGCCTTCCTAATTGCTTGCTGTAACCGCATGCTAACTCTATTTCTTGTACAAGGACGCCTGAATCTCTCTGAACACCATTTAATAGTTTCTCACCATTTAAAAACTATTCTATTTTCCTATTCTTTCTATCAAAGTGAATAACCTCACATTTCCCCACATTATACTCCCATCTGCCAACTTACTGCCCACTCTAACCTGTCTATATCCCTTTGCAGGCTCTTTGTGTCGTCCTCACGGCTTACTGTCCCACCTAGCTTTGTATCATCAACAAATTTGGATACATCACACTCAGTCCCTTCATCTAAGTCATTAATCTAGATTGTAAATAGTTGAGGCCCCAGCACTGATCCCTGCGGTACCCCACTATTTACATCCTGCCAACCTGAAAATGACCCTACTCTCTGTTTTCTGGTAGCAGCTGTAAAGTGGCAGAATGAATTAACGCAGTTATCAGACACGCATGTAGTAAAGGCAGTGTGGGTTAATGGGGGGATTTTAACTTTCATGTAGATTGGGATAAGCAGATGAGCTCATATCAGAAAGGTAGCAAATTTCTTGTGTGTGTTCAGGACAGTTTTTTGCAACAATATGTCCTAGAACTAACAAGGGGGCAAGCCATGTTATATTTAATAATGAGTAATGAGCCAGATTTAGTTAACAGTGTAACGGTGCGTGAACATTTATCTAATAGTGATCATAATATGATCGAGTTTAATACGGTGTTCAGAGGGACCTGGGTGTCCTTGTACACGAATCACTGAGAGTTAAGATGCAGGTATAGCAAGCAATTAACAAAGAAAATGGAATGTTGTTCTTTATTACAATAAGAGTAAAGATGTCTTACTGCAATTATATCGGGCCCTGGTGAGACCACACCTGGAGTATTGTGTAGTTTTGGTCTCCTTACCCAAGGAAGGATATACTTGCCATAGAGGGAGTGCAATGAAGTTTCACCAGACTGATTCCTGGGATGGGAGGATGGTCCTATGAGAAGAGATTGAGTTGACTAGGCCTATAATCTCTAGTTTAGAAGAATGAGATCTCATTAAAACATACAACATTCTTACAGGGTAGATGCAGGGAGGATGTTTCCCCTGGGCTGGGGAGTCTAGAACCAGGGGTCACAGCCTCAGAATAGGGGGTCGGCCATTTAGGACTGAGATGAGGAGAGATTTCTTCACTCAGAGGGTGGTGAATCGCTGGAATTCTCTACCCAAGAGGGCTGTGGAGTCTCAGTCTTTGAGTATATTCAAGACAGAGATTGATAGATTTTTGAATATTAAGGGAATCAAGGGATATGGGGATAGTGCAGGAAAGTGGAGTTGAGGTCGAAGATCAGCCATGATCTCATTGAATGGCGGAGCAGGCTCGAGGGGCCGAATCCTGCACTTAATGTTTATGTTCTGATGATGATGAAGGCATGTGGGATGTTGACTGATGGGTATAATTCTGTCTGACTCTGTCAGGCTGTTGCTTCAATAGTTTGTGGGACAGCTCTCCCAATTTTGGCACAAGTCCCCAGATATTAGTCAGGAGGACTTTGCAGGATCGACTAGGCTGGGTGTGCCTTTGCCGTGTCTGAATCCAATGCCTAGGTCGATGCCATGTGGTTTTATTCTTTATAGTAGCTGGGCCATCTCAGAGGTCAGTTTAGAGTCAACCACATTGCTGTGGATCTGGCGTCACGAATAGGCCAGACCAGGTAAGGACGGCAGGTTTCCTTCCCTGAAGGACATTAGTGAACCAGTTTGGCTTTTATGACATTCCGATACCTTAGTGCTCATTATTACTGATACTAGCTTTTTATTCCAGATTTTTGTTTAATAACTGAATTCAACTTCACAAGCTGCCACGGTGGGAGTTGAAAGGACATCTGCCAGATTATTAATCCAGGCTTCTGGATGACTGGTCCAGTAACAGAACCACTATTCTACCGTTCCTGTGCTTAGCGGGGTGGGTAAAGAGCTGGTGGGATGGGTGAAGATCTGGTGGGATCTTTCCAAAATGGATTGGGGTAACAATGATCAGCTGAGTCACCTTGGAGCACAGCTGGAAGATTTCCTGATGACAAACTCAAGATTGATGTCTGTCGCAGCTTAGCTTGGGGGTGGTTCTGGCAATCCCGATAATGTTTACTGCAATGGGACCAAAGATTTGGTGAGAAACCTCCCATTCTTGAAAGGCATTCAGGCACCAACCCTGTTGCTACATGGATTCAACTCAATTTATTTCATCTCCAGAGGGAAAATTATGTTATATATCTTATGATTTTGAAAAGGCAGTTGCTTTAAAAACACTGTAGTCGATGTATTCTTTACTTTAGGCCACTCCTGTGTGTGGGGTGTTATGTATGTAAACCTGTAAATACCATGTCTAACCACCAGAGGGCTTATCCCTTGGAGTCCCAAGGGATCTCACAATCCCTTGGGGGCACCTGTGTATAAGGAGGCCTCACAGGCTGGAGAGACACTCTGAGATCTGTAATAAAGGACTACGGTCATACTTACTTTGAGCTTCCAGTATCTAGTCTGACTCTTTATCCAAGACTTAACATGGGGGATGTGTAGATGGAGACGTTTGTGTGTTTAGGCAAACGGCCAGCTGTTCCACGTTGATCTGTCGGCCAGTTATTGTTGCCATAGTGATGACTAGATGAATATTAATCAAGTGTTTGCTTTCTTTCCCAGTTTGATTGGGGCTCCTGGATGCCAAACAACCCAAGTACCATGCAGAAACCCCCACCCACTGAAAAGGGCAAAGTTGGAATAACAGATATCCTTTGTACATTACCAAGAGCAGGTCAAACGGCCATAGTGCTTGCAACCATACACCTGCTCAGTAAAACATCGCCCTCTTCAGTAAGTATGAGCAATATCCTCTCACCAATACAGAGAATAAGTTACAATTGGACCCCCGCCCCTTTAAAACGATAAGAATTATATTTATAATTTAATTCCCCTGCCTCTGACATATTTCTGTTAGAGGTAACTTGAACCATTAATGAAGTGTGCTAATCAGTCCTAGATCTGATAAGGGCTGGTGTTTTAGGGGCAGAGGAGTAAAAGTGCTCGTGTCCTGGCACTATTGGCATGCTGAAATGCCAACACATGGTACTAAGGTGAGGGAAGGGTACAACTCTGATTTCCCTCATTCAACAGAGTTCAGCCAACCAGCAAAAATACTGTTTGCATTAAATAGTCCCCATCAGGATCTTTCAAACCAACTTCCTGGGGGTGCTTGGAGCCATCTCGGGGAACATGAATCTTGGGCACCTCTCCAACCTCCCTGATGGACAGAATCTGTGTTATTAGTGAAAGAAAGAAAGACTTGCATTTTATTATAGCACCTTGCACAACCTCAGGGTGTCCCAAAATGTTTTACAACCAATGAAGTACTTTTGAAGTGTAGTCACAGTTGTAATGGACATGCCTTCGATATTTTCACAAGTACTGGTGGACACGATCCCCCACACTACCGATGTCGAAAAATCTCTAACCAGGTTTTTCTGGAAAGGCATAACCTCAAACTGTTCTTCAAATCCTGCAGCAATCCAAGAACTCCCTGCCCTGTCATTACTCCCAGTATGTGTTACCAATTAAAAAATAGCATCATGGAGCAATGCCCCAGCAGACCATCAAGGAGCAGGAATAGAGTCAGACTATTGCCATGCAGTTTTAAGAGTTTCCAAAAAGTGGGGTCAGAAGCAATCTAGGCAATGTAAGGGTGAGGTTGGGGCTTTAGGGGCAATGTAAGGGTGAGGGTGGGGCTTTAGGAGCAATGTAAGGGTGAGGGTGGGTTGTCGGGGCTGGAGCAGGCAGTGAGGGTGGGGCTTCAGGGTCAATGCAAGGGTGAGAGTGGGGCTTTAGGGGCAATGCAAGGGTGAGGGTAGGGCTTTAAGGGCATTGAACTGGCAGTGAGGGTTATTGGAGACTTAGAAGATTTAGAGCCAGGTCAGCTAATCTGTACCGGGGCAGCACCTGTAGTCTAAGGAGGGGAAATTAGCTCAGGTTCCAGATCCTGATCACTATCCAGTCATAAGAAATAGGAGCATGAGTCGGCCACCTGGTCCCTCGAGCCTGCTCCGCCATTCAATAAGATCATGGCTGATCTGATCATTGACTCGGTTCCACTTCCCTGCCTGCTCCCCATAACCATTTATTCCCTTATCGCTCAAAAATCTGCCAATATCCTCCTTAAATATATTCAATGACCCAGCCTCCACAGTTCTCTGGGGCAGAGAATTCCATAGATTTACAACCCTCTGAGAGAAGAAATTCCTCCTCATCTCAGTTTTACATGGGTGGCCCCTTATTCTGAGACTATGACCTCTAGTTTTAGTTTCCCTATCAGGGGAAACATCCTGTGTCAAGCCCCCTCATTATCTTATATGTTTCGATAAGATCACCTCTCATTCTGCTGAATTCCAATGAGTATAGGCCCAACCTATCTTCATAAGTCAATCTCCTCATCTCCGGAATCAACCTAGTGAACCTTCTCTGAACAGCCTCCAATGCAAGTATATCCTTCCCCATATATGGCACTGACAGAGAGGACAACATTCGGTTGTGGGGAGGGGTAGGGGAGGAGAAACTTAGACAAATTTGATTGACTTTTCTTACCCATGTGATATTAGCAAGAGTAGAGAAAGGAAAGGTTTGATATTGTGAGGGATTGTATTGCAGTGTGTGTGGGATGGCGGACAGCATGTTGCCATCGGGACTGATTGGGGACTGGCCGATCTTATCTGCAGTCATATACAAAAACATTTCTTTATTCCCCAGCTAAAACTTGGGACGTACGTTGAAGAGCGTTTCACTGAAGCGGCACCGCAGGCATGCATAAAAAAGTTCCAGACAGATCTCCTGCAAATCCAGCGTGAGATTGAGACAAGGAATGAGGGCCTTGAGCTGAAGTACGGCTATCTGCTGCCCAACCTAATCGAAAACAGCGTTGCAATATGAAATGCAGAATCATTGATCAGAGATTACAAGGGTTGCTTCATGCATTGCGATAAATTAGAATTTTTTGCTTCAAAATTATTCAAAAAAGCTCGACTGCAAACTAAAGCAGCTGAATTGAAACTTGCTGTTATTTACTTTTTTTATTGATGAAAACAAGGAATAATTTCTACAGATCTTTTTCATAATGAACTGCCTTTGCATTTTGTATTTCTTTTGCTGTTTATTTTATGTGCTGTTGGGGGAGGGGCTGGGTGACGTCGTTAATAACTATTCAGTTTGTTCTGTTCTTGGAGCTGGGTTGCACTTCACAGATTTAGAGGGAAATCCTCTCCGTCCGATGGTGAAGTTCGCTTTCGCAGATTCAACCCAGCTCCAGACAGTTTGGGCCCAAAGCACAAATTGGCAAATCAAAGAGGCTGCAAGAAAGAGACACGGGCCTGCCTGATGCTGGCCGTGGCTGTACAAAAGAAGAAAGCATTCGGCACTGCACGCACTACTGCAACTGTGGCCGAGGCAATGTCTTGTACAAATTCAACATCACAACCCCGCTTCTACATTCGTCATTCCCATGTATCAAACCCTTCAGTCTATTGGTTTGTTCCTTTCTGCTGACATTCCTACCTTTTAGGGGTCACTTTCATTCACTGCACTAATTCTGTCCTCCTGAACATCCCTGATTAGAATCACTCCACCATTGGTGGCTGTGCCTTGTGTTGCCTGGGCCCCAAGCTCTGGAACTCCCTCCCTAAACCTCTTCGCCTCTCTTTCGTCCTTCAAGACGCTCCTTAAAACCTACCCGTCTCTGATTTACCCTGTGCTGACTCTCTGATTAACCCCCTGCTTCACACATCAGGAACACATCTGGGGAATTCAGACGTGTGACTTCTACCCATGCTTTTTGGTCCATTAATAGATCAAAGGTCATGGGGTTTTCCATCTGAATTCCTGCGATATGCCCCCAATGGGTGATGATCCATGCTCGGTGTACCAGTTTGAAAAGTCTACCTTTAGTCGTCTGCCCACAGCTGAGCTAAGACCAACAGGTCTATAATTCCCTTGGTTACTCGTTTCCCCATTTGTGATCATGAAATAGAAGCTGTTCCTGTGCACAAAATATGTCATTTGGACTGAGCCAAAATGCAAAAATACAAACTACTCATATTGCAATAGAATTGACACCATTCAATAGTAAATCTCTGAAAATAATTCCTAATATATTATTATCGAGGCATAAAAACTTCTTGGGACAATTTCTTCTTTTGTGACCTTAAAAGAAAAAGCTGAAATACTACTGGTCATGTGAAATCTTCAGCTGGGAGGCAGGTTAACATTTTCGTCCCCTCACACCATGTCGTCTACAATGGGCCAGCCCCAGATAAGGATTCCTTGATTTCCACTGGTTGGGGATTCTAGAACTAGGAAGCATTGTCTAAAAATTAGAGCGAGACCTTTCAGGAGTGAAATCAGGAAACACCTCTACACACAAAGGGTGGTAGAAATTTGGAATTCACTCTGCAAATAGCAATTGATGCTAGATCAATTGTTAATTTTAAATCTGAGATTGATAGCTTTTTATTAACCAAAGTTATTAAGGGTTATGGGCCAAAGGCGGGTATATGGAGTTATGTCGCAGAGCAGCCATGATCTTATTGCATGGGGCTGAATGGGTCTCCTCCTGTTCCTGTGTAACAGACTCGAGGGGCTGAATGGGTCTCCTCCTGTTCCTGTGTGACAGGCTCGAGGGGCTGAATGGGCCTCCTCCTGTTCCTGTGCAACAGGCTCGAGGGGCTGAATGGCCTCCTCCTGTTCCTTTTTGGACTCCCAATTGTTCTAGATTTGGCCTCCAGCAGGGGCTATGGTCCTTGCGAGGGAGGAAATGTTTCATTTAATGATTACCGTCTGTACATTCGACGGAAGAAAACCTAGAATCACCAACTTATACTAAAGACCAATCAATCCTTTCTGATGCTTAATAAACAACTAAGATTTGTCTTCCCGGTTAAGGTTCCCTGAACTGAAATGGCTCCATATGGTCACACCAATATTCCCCACCATCACTGCTGTCAGTGACTGCAATTGAATTTACGAACATAATTTGTATGGAACTATCCCTTGCTCACTGGAGCAATAACCCTGCTTTTATCGGAGAAGTTGCTGTAGCTTCGGTCGTGAGTTATGTACTTTTTAATTAGACTTTGTAGACCGTTTGCTGTGATGCGCTGTTTAAATACACTTTGTTTACTGGAACGTAACTTCTGCTGTGATTCCTGCCATAAGTCCTGCCCTATCTCCAACTCATTGGCTGAAACAGTGGTGGCAATAACCACTCTCATTGGCTGAAACAGTGGTGTCAATAGACATTCTCATTGTCTGAAACAGTGGTGTTAATCTGATTGAATGGCTCCCCAGAGCTCACTGACACCTGTCTACTGTGTCCTTGATGTGGGAGAGAAAACGGATTTAAAAATGGAGTTGGAGAGAAAGGAGTTGTACTTACCTAAATGCTCTCGTCAGATCTGCACCACCTGTTAGCTATGCTTGGGCAAGAACTCGCAAACAAGCATCCACATTAACCAGCATCGCCTGCAGAAATATATATCTTTAATAAAAGGAACTGAAATGATTTTGAACAGAGACTTGTCTTATTTAAGTGACATCTAGTGAAAAATGGGCAAGACAAAGCTGCCTCATAACTTAAATTGAGAGGATTAACCCTTTATAAAATGCTACCTCCTATTCTGTGCTACAAGAGCCATTTCAACATCATCGACGTGAAACATTAACTCTGTTTATCTCTGCAGTACGGCCTAACCGGCTGCGTGTTTCCAGCATTTTCTGTTCTATTTCTGATTTCTAGCATCCACAGTATTTTGCTTCCATTTAATATTCAAATGTGTACATATTCAAATAGCAACATCTCCAGTATTGTTCTACTACACCAGAGAATAAAACATTTAAAAAATAACATTTTATTAATGGGAAAATTAACCTATTTCAGAAATGTTAAATATCATTAGTTTACGACAATTTGGATTGAATGTGGGACTACACAAAGATGGGAACTTGGAGCAGGAGTGGGGAGGCGGCCATGGTTGAAGAGGAAGGTTCTGTGCGAACTTTTAAAGGTGGGGTGAGAAGTAGAAAGATAGGTGGAGTTTAGGGAAAGAGTCTGAGTGTGTAGCCAAGACACTGAAGGTGGGATTTGGTCTCTGGGTGCAAGTGGTCCCTGGATTTGGTCCCTGGATGCAAGTGGTTCCTGGATTTGGTCCCTGGGTGCAAGTGGTCCCTGGATTTGGTCTCTGGGTGCAAGTGGTCCCTGGATTTGGTCTCTGGGTGCAAGTGGTCCCTGGATTTAGATTCTCAACAACAACATGTATTTTATATAGCACCTCTAGTTTACGTCGGGTAGAATGTGGGAGGCCAGTCAGGAGTGCATTGGAATACTCAAGTCTAGAGGTAACAAAGGCATGGATGAGGGCATCAGCAACGGATGAGCTGAGGCAGGGGTGGAGACGGGCGATGTTACGGAGGTGGAAATAGGCGGTCTTAGTTATGGTGTGGATATGTGGTCGATAGCTCATTTTAGGGTCAAATACGACACCAGTCTGGTTCTGCCTTAGACAGAGGTTGGGGTGATCAATGGAGTCAATGGCTAGGGAACAGTTTGTGGCGGGGACGGAAAACAATGGCTTCGGGCTTCCCAATATTCAATTTCAGAAAATTTCTTCTCATCCTGAACTGGATGTTGGACAAGCAGTCTGACAATTTAGAGACGGTGGAGGAGTCGAAAGAAGTGGTGGTGAGGTAGAGCTGGGTGTCATCAGCGTACATGGGGAAACTGACTGTTTCCAGATGATGTCGCCAAGGAACAATATGTAGATGAGAAATAGGAGGGGGACACCAGAGGTAATAATGCGGGGACGGGAAGAGAAGCCATTGCAGGTGATTCTCTGGCTACGATTAGATTGATAAGAATGGAACCAGGCGATGGCAGTCCCACCCAGCTGGACGGTGGTGGAGAGACATTGGAGAAGGATAGAGTGGTCACCCGTGTCAAAAGCTGCAGACAGGTCGAGACGGATGAGGAGAGATAGTTTGCCTTTGTCACAGTCACAAAGGATGTCATTTTGTGACTGAGAGCAGTTTCAGTACTGTGACAGGCACAGAAACCAGATTGGAGGGATTTAAACATGGAGTTGCGGGAAAGATGGGCACGGATTTGAGAGGCGACAACACATTCAGGTACTTTGCAGAGGAAGTCACTGGGTGTCAGTGATCCCTGGATTTGGTCTCTGGGACATACCTTCCACATAACCTCCAGTTTGGGACACGGCACCCTCTTGTGTAAGCGTGAGACACAGCGCCCCCTTGTGTGAGTGTGAGGCACGGTGCCCTCCTCCAGTGTGAGTGTGAAACACAGCGACCCCTTGTGTGAGTGAGACACAGCGACCCCTTGTGTAAGTGTGAGGCACGGCGTCCTCTTGTGTAAGTGTGAAACGGCGCCCCCTTGTGTAAGTGTGAGACACGGCGTCCCCTTGTGTAAGTATGAGACACATGCCCTCTTGATCTTCAATATGATCATGGCTGATCATTCCCTCAGTACCCCTTTCCTGCTTTCTCTCCATACCTCTTGATCCCTTTAGCCGTAAGGGCCACATTTAACTCGCTCTTGAATATATCCAATGAACTGGCATCAACAACTCTCTGCGGCAAGGAATTCCACAGCTTAGCAACTCTCTGAGTGAAGAAGTTTCTCCTCATCTCAGTCCTAAATGGCCTACCCCTTATCCTTCGACTGTGTCTCCTGGTTCTGGACTTCCCCAACATCGGGAACATTCTTCCTGCATCTAACCTGTCCAATCCCGTCAGAATTTTATATATCAGTGTGAGACATGTGCCCTCTTGTGTGAGTGTGAGACACGGCGCCCTCTTGTGTGAGTGTGAGGCATGGCGCCCCCTTGTGTGAGTGTGAGACACAGCGCCCTCTTGTGTGAGTGTGAGGCACGGTGCCTCCTTGTGGAAGTGTGAGGCACGGCGCCCCCTTGTGTAAGTGTGAGGCACGGCGCCCCCTAGTGTAAGTGTGAGGCACGGCACCCCCTTGTGTAAGTGTGAGGCACTGCGCCCCCTTGTGTGAGTGTGAGGCACGGCGCCCCCTTGTGTGAGTGTGAGGCACGGCGCCCCCTTGTGTGAGTGTGAGACACGGCATCCCCTTGTGTGAGTGTGAGACATGGCGCCCCCTTGTGTGTGAGACACATGCCCTCTTGATCTTCAATATGATCATGGCTGATCATTCCCTCAGTACCCCTTTCCTGCTTTCTCGCCATACTCCTTGATCCCTTTAGCCGCAAGGGCCACATCTAACTCCCTCTTGAATATATCCAATGAACTGGCATCAACAATTCTCTGCGGCAGGGAATTCCACAGCTTAGCAACTCTCTGAGTGAAGAAGTTTCTCCTCATCTCAGTCCTAAATGGCCTACCCTTTATCCTTCGACTGTGTCCCCTGGTTCTGGACTTCCCCAACATCAGGATCCCCTCGTATGAGCGTGAGACACGGCATCCCCTTCTGTGAGACACGGCGCTCCCTTGTGTAAGTGTGGGACACGTCACCCCCTTGTGTGAGTGTGAGACACGGCACCCTCTCGTGTGAGTGTGAGACGCAGCGCCCTCCAGTGTAAGTGTGAGACATGGCGCCGTCAACCAAATGCCTTTTGGAAATCCATGTACACCACGTTAACCGCATTGTTCTCATCAACAGTCTGTTACCTCATCAAAAAACTCGATCAAGTTGGTTGAACAAGATCTGCCTTTAACAAATCCGTGCTGGCTTTCCTTCATTATTCCACACTTGGCCAAATGACTGTTAATTTTGTCCCTGATTATTGTTTGCAAAAGCTTCCCCACGACAGAGGTTAAACTAACCTGCCTGCCGTTGCTAGGTTTATCTTTACACCCTTTTTTGAACAAGGGTGTAACATTTGCAATTATCCAGTCCTCTGGCACCACCCCAGTTTCGATGGAGAATTGGTAGATTATGGCCAGGACTTCCGCGATTTCTTCCTTCATTCTCCCAGCAGCCTAGGATGCATCCGATCCAGTCCTGGAGACTTATCTACTTTAAGTACAGCCAGCCTTTCTAGTTCCTCATCTTTATCAATTCTTACCCCAGTCGGTATCTCCTCTACCTCCTCCTTTTCTATGTCCATGTCAACATCTTCTTCCTTGATGAAGACAGATGCAAAGTACTCATTTAGTACCTCAGCCATACCCTCTGCCTCCATGCGTAGCTCCTGTTGATCCTTAATCGGCCCTAGCCCTCCTATTACTACCCTTTTACTATTTATATGAAAGAAAAAAGACTTGGATTTATATAGCACCTTTCACGACCACCGGACGTCTCAAAGCAATTTACAGCAATGAAGTACTTTTGGAGTGTAGTCAGTGTTGTAATGTGGGAAACGTGGCAGCCAATTTGCACACAAGCAAGCTCCCACAAACAGCAATGTGATAATGACCAGATTTTTGTTTTTTTGTTATTTTGATGAGGGAAAATATAGGCCAGAACACTGGAGATAATTCCCCTGCTCTTCTTTGAAACAGTGTCATGGGATATTTTATGTCCACTTGAGAGAGCAGACATTTTCAAACTATGTCAACTGACATGTTCACTTCAATTATCCAGAAACACCACAAAATTATTTTCCTTCGCAAGATTAATCTTCCGTTATCCAGGAGTCAGTGAAGTGAACATGCCTACCAAAAGCAGTGTCTTGATTGGATCTTAATATGTAACGACAGGGATGTCCTGTACACATATTCTGAATCTATAAATAACCGATTCTTCCATAAAATCCTAATTTCCTGAATAGAACTCAAACCCTCCCCCAACATTCAATCCGAGCACCAAACTCTACACACACCCATTGATTTCATGGTGATGATTCCACCCGATACATTAGCACACAATATATGTTAGAGCAGTCATCAAACGAGGCCATATATGTGGATCCGTCACAGTACGTATTTTGCCCCCTACGGGGCACAACTGACATGATTTTTGCAGCACGACAGCTGTAGGAAAAATGCAGGAAGCAGCGCCAGCCCTTATACAAAGGCCTTTGACACTGTCAACTGCAAGGGTCTATGGAGCGTCCTCCTCCGTTTTGGATGTCCCCAAAAATTTGTCACCATCCTCCGCCTGCTCCACGACGACATGCAGGCCGTGATCCTTACCAAAGGATCCATTACAGACCCAATCCACATTCGGACGGGGGTCAAACAGGGCTGCGTCATCGCCACAATCCTCTTAACATAGAAACATAGAAAGTAGGTGCAGGAGTAGGCATTAACAAGCCTGCAGCAGCTGCATTTAGCCAGTTACAGCTGCACCAGCCAACCGGAATCACAATCTCTTAGAAACAGAAATAAGTACAAGAGCGCAAAGCTTCGATGTTAACCTCATCATCATAGAAATATAGAAAATAGATGCAGGAGCAGGCCATTCGGCCCTTCGAGCCTGCACCACCATTCAATATGATTATGGCTGATCATTCACTTCAGTACCCCTTTCCTGCTGTCTCTCCATATCCCTTGATCGCTTGAGCCGCAATTAAGGAATTAAGGGTTATGGGGAGCGGGCGGGTAAGTGGAGCTGAGTCCACGGCCAGATCAGCCATGATCTTGATGAATGGCGGAGCAGGCTCGAGGGGCTAGATGGCCTACTCCTGTTCCTAATTCTTATGTTCTTATGTATGTTGGGGAAGTCCAGAACCAGGGGTCACAGTCTGGGGATGGGGGGTGGGCCATTTGGGACCGAGATGAGGAGAAACTTCTTCGCCCAGAGGGTGGTGAAGCTGTGGAATTCTCTACCACAGAAAGTTGTTGAGGCCAATTCACTAAATATATTCAAAAAGAAGTTAGATGTAGTCCTTACTACTAGGGGGATCAAGGGGTATGGCGAGAAAGGAGGAATGGGGTACTGAAGTTGGATGTTCAGCCATGAATCATTGATTGGCGTTGCAGGCTCGAAGGGCCGAATGGCCTACTCCTGCACCTATTTTCTATGTTTCTATGTTTCCATGTAAGGGCCATATCTAAATCCTTCTTGAATATATCCAATGAACTGGCATCAACAACTCTCTGCAGTAGAGAATTCCACAGGTTAACAACTCTGAGTGAAGAAGTTTCTCCTCATCTCAGTCCTAAATGGCTTACCCCTTATCCTTAGACTGTGTCCCCTGGTTCTGGACTTCCCCAACATCGGGAACATTCTTCCTGCTTCTAACATGTCCAGTCCCATCAGAATTTTATATGTTTCTATGAGATCCCCTCTCATCCTTCTAAACTCCAGTGAATACAGGCCCAGTTGATCCAGCCTCTCCTCGTATGTCAGTCCAGCCATTCCGGGAATCAGTCTGGTGAACCTTCGCTGCACTCCCTCAATAGCCAGAACATCCTTCCTCAGATTAGGAGACCAAAACTGAAAACAACATTCCAGGTGAGGCCTCACCAAGGTGCTGTACAGCTGCCGTAAGACTTCCCTGCTCCTATATTCAAATTCCCTAGCTATGAAGACCAACATACCATTTGCCTTCCTCACCACCTGCTGTACCTGCATGCCAGCTTCCAATGACTGATGTACCATGACACCCTGGTCTCGTTGCACCTCCCCTTTTCCTAATCTGCCGCCATTCAGATAATATTCTGCCTTCGTGTTTTTGCCCCCCAAAATGGATAACCTCACATTTATCCACATTATACTGCATCTGCCATGCATTTGCCCATTCACCTAACCTATCCAAGTCACTCTGCAGCCTCTTAGTGTCCTCCTCACAGCTCACACCGCCACCCAGTTTATCTGCAAACTTGGAGATACTACACTCAATTCCTTCATCCAAATCATTCATGTATATTGTAAATAGCTGGGGTCCCAGCACTGAGCCCTCCGGCACTCCACTAGTCACTGCCTGCCATTCTGAAAAGGACCCGTTTATCCCGACTCTCTGCTTCCTGTCTGTCAACCAGTTCTCTATCCATGTCAGTACATTAGCCCCAATACCATGCGCTTTAATTTTGCACACCAATCTCTTGTGTGGAACCTTGTCAAAAGCCTTTTTTGAAAGTCCAAATACACCACATCCACGGGTTCTCCCTTATCCACTCTACTAGTTACATCCTCAAAAAATTCCAGATTTGTCAAGCATGATTTCCTCGCTGCCATGCTCCACCTCACAGTCAACAAGCTCCCCACTGGAGTGGAACTAAACTACAGAACCTGTGGGAAGCTGTTCAACCTTCATCGTCTCCAGGCCAGGCCAAGACCACCCCAACCTCTGTCGTCGAGCTACAGTACACGGACGGCGCCTGCGTCTGCACAGAGGCTGAACTCCAGGACATAGTCGACGTATTTACTGAGGTGTACGAAAGCATGGATCTTACGCTAAACATCCGTAAGACAAAGGTCCTCCACCAGCCTGTCCTCGCCGCACAGCACTGCCCCCGTCATCAAGATCCACGGCGCGACCCTGGACAAAGTGGACCATTTCTCATACCTCGGGAGCCTCTTATCAACAAGAGTAGACATTGACGACGAGATTCAACACCGCCTCCAGTGCGCCAGTGCAGCCTTCAGCCGCCTGAGGAAAAGAATGTTTGAAGACCAGGCCCTCAAATCTGCCACCAAGCTCATGATCTACATGGCTGTAGTAATACCCGCCCTCCTGTATGGCTCAGAGACATGGAACATGTACAGTAGATACCCCAAGTCGCTGGAGAAATACCACCAACGATGTTTCTGCAAGATCCTACAAATCCCCTGGGAGGACAGACGCACTAACATTAGAGTCCTCGACCAGGTCAACATCCCCAGCATTGAAGCACTGACCACAATTGATCAGCTCGGCTGGGCAGGTTACATTGTTCGCATGCTAGACACGAGACTCCCAAAGCAAGCGCTCTATTCAGAACTCCTTCATGGCAAATGATCTAAAGGTGGGCAGCGGAAACGTTACAAGGACACCCTCAAAGCCTCCCTGATAAAGTGCATCATCCCCACTGACACCTGGTAGTCCCTGGTCAAAGACCACCCTAAGTGGAGGAAGTGCATCCGGGAGGGCACTGAGCACCTCAAGTCTCGTCGCCGAGAGCATGCAGAAATCAAGCGCAGGCAGCGGATGGAGCGTGCGGCAAATCTGTCCCACCCACCCTTTCCCTCAACGACTATCTTTCCCACGTGTGACAGGGACTGTGGTTCTCGTATTGGACTGTGCAGCCACCTAAGGACTCATTTTAAGAGTGGAAGCAAGTCTTCCTCGATTCCGAGGGACTGCCTATGATGATGATGGGTTGAATTGAAGAACAAAAAAGGGGCGATCACATTACTGGGAGTGTACTATAGCCCCCCAAACAGTCAGAGGGAGATAGAAGACAAATATGTGGGCAAATTGCTGCGAAGTGCAAAAACTATCGAACTGTAATAGTGGGGATTTTCAACTACCCCAATAGCAACTGGGAAAAAAGTAGTGTGAATGGTACGGAATTCTTCAAATGCATTCAGAACTTCTTTAGCTAGTATGTAACAAGCCCAACAAGGGAGGGGATGGTTCTGGACTTGGTTTGGGGGAATGAAGAGGGGCAGGTGGAAGGGGTATCAGTGGGAGAGCATTTTGGTGCTAGTGATCATAATTTAGTAAGATTTAGGGTAGTTATGGAAAAGGACAAAGGTGGACCAAGAATACAAGTTCTCATTTGGGGTAAAGCCAATTTTGCTGAGCTGAGATGGGATTTGGTTAAAGTGAACTGGAAACGGCTACTTGATGGTAAATCAGTGTCAGCGCAGTGGGAGGCATTCAAGGAGGAGATCCTGAGGGTACTGAGCAAGTATGTTCCCTTAAAAAAAAGGGTGGGACTAACAAATCTAGAGCCCCCTGGATGTCAAGGGACATACAGGGTAAGATAAAGAAAAAAAGGGAGGCTTATGACAGATACCGAGAACTCAACACTGAAGAAACGCTAGAGGAGTATAAGATGTGCAGGATACAATTAATAAAATATATCAGGAAAGCAAAGAGGGAGCAATAAAGAACGTTGGTAAGTAAAATCAGGTAAAACCCAAGATGTTTTATAAATGCATTAAGAGCAAGAGGATAACTAGAGAAAGAGTGGGGCCTATTAGAGACCATCAGGGAAACCTGTGTGTGGAGACAGAAGGCGAGGGTATGATTCTTAATGAATACTTTGCATCTGTTTTCACAAAAGAGAGCGGCGATGTAGACAATGCAATCAGGGAGGAGGAGTGTGAAATATTAGACATAGAAACATAGAAAATAGGTGCAGGAGTAGGCCATTCAGCCCTTCTAGCCTGCACCGCCATTCAATGAGTTCATGGCTGAACATGCAACTTCAGTACCCCATTCCTGCTTTCTTGCCATACTTCTTCATCCCCCTGGTAGTAAGGACTTCATCAAACTCCTTTTTGAATATATTTTGTGAATTGGCCTCAACAACCTTCTGTGGTAGAGAATTCCACAGGTTCACCACTCTCTGGGTGAAGAAGTTTCTCCTCATCTTGGTCCTAAATGGCTTACCCCTTATCCTTAGACTGTGACCCCTGGTTCTGGACTTCCCCAACATTGGGAACATTCTTCCTGCATCTAACCTGTCTGCACCCATCAGAATTTTAAACGTTTCTATGAGGTCCTCTCTCTCATTCTTCTGAACTCCAGTGAATATGATCCCAGTTGATCCAGTCTTTCTTGATAGGTCAGTCCTGCCATCCCGGGAATCAGTCTGGTGAACCTTCGCTGCACTCCCTCAATAGCAAGAGTGTCCTTCCTCAAGTTAGGAGACCAAAACTGTACACAATACTCCAGGTGTGGCCTCACCAAGGCCCTGTACAACTGTAGCAACACCTCTCTGCCCCTGTACTCAAATCCCCTCGCTATGAAGGCCAACATGCCATTTGCTTTCTTAACCGCCTGCTGTACCTGCATGCCAACCTTCAATGACTGATGTACCATGACACCCAGGTCTCACTGCATCTCCCCTTTTCCTAATCTGTCACCATTCAGATAATAGTCTGTCTCTCGGTTTTTACCACCAAAGTAGATAACCTCACATTTATCCACATTATACTTCATCTGCCATGCATTTGCCCACTCACCTAACCTGTCCAAGTCACTCTGCAGCCTCATAGCATCCTCCTCACAGCTCACAATGCCACCCAACTCAGTGTCATCCACAAATTTGGAGATACTACATTTAATCCCCTCGTCTAAATCATTAATGTACAATATAACAGCTGGGGCCCCAGCACAGAACCTTGCGGTACCCCACTAGTCACTGCCTGCCATTCTGAAAAGTACCCATTTACTCCTACTCTTTGCTTTCTGTTTGACAACCAGTTCTCAATCCATGTCAGCACACTACCCCCAATCCCATGTGCTTTAACTTTGCGCATTAATCTCTTGTGTGGGACCTTGTCAAAAGCCTTCTGAAAGTCCAAATATACCACATCAACTGGTTCTCCCTTGTCCACTCGACTGGAAACATCCTCACAAAATTCCAGAAGATTTGTCAAGCATGATTTCCCTTTCACAAATCAATGCTGTCTTGTCACCTCTTTCCAAATGCACTGCTATGACATCCTTAATAATTGATTCCATTATTTTACCCACTACTGATGTCAGGCTGACCGGTCTATAATTTCCTGTTTTCTCTCTCCCTCCTTTTTTAAAAAGTGGGGTTACATTGGCTACCCTCCACTCCATAGGAACTGATCCAGAGTCAATGGAATGTTGGAAAATGACTGTCAATGCATCAGCTATTTCCAAGGCCACCTCCTTAAGTACTCTGGGATGCAGTCCATCAGGCCCTGGGGATTTATCGGCCTTCAATCCCATCAATTTCCCCAACACAATTTCCCGACTAATAAGGATTTCTCTCAGTTCCTCCTCCTTACTAGACCCTCTGACCCCTTTTATATCCGGAAGGTTGTTTGTGTCCTCCTTAGTGAATACCGAACCAAAATACTTGTTTAATTGGTCTGCCATTTCTTTGTTCCTTGTTATGACTTCCCCTGATTCTGACTGCAGGGGACCTACGTTTGTCTTTACTAACCTTTTTCTCTTTACATATCTATAGAAACTTTTGCAATCCGTCTTAATGTTCTCTGCAAGCTTCTTCTCGTACTCCATTTTCCCTGCCCTAATCAAACCCTTTGTCCTCCTCTGCTGAGTTCTAAATTTCTCCCAGTCCCCGGGTTCGCTGCTATTTCTGGCCAATTTGTATGCCACTTCCTTGGCTTTAATACTATCCCTGATTTCCCTTGATAGCCACAGTTGAGCCACCTTCCCTTTTTTATTTTTACGCCAGACAGGAATGTACAATTGTTGTAGTTCATCCATCTCTAAATGTCTGCCATTGCCCATCCACAGTCAACCCCTTCAGTATCATTCGCCAATCTATCCTAGCCAATTCACACCTCATACCTTCAAAGTTACCCTTCTTTAAGTTCTGGACCATGGTCTCTGAATTAACTATTTCATTCTCCATCCTAATGCAGAATTCCACCATATTATGGTTACTCTTCCCCAAGGGGCCTCGCACAACGAGATTGCTAATTAATCCTCTCTTATTACACAACACCCAGTCTAAGATGGCCTCCCCCCTAGTTGGTTCCTCGACATATTGGTCTAGAAAACCATCCCTTATGCACTCCAGGAAATCCTCCTCCACCATATTGCTTCCAGTTTGGTTAGCCCAATCTATGTGCATATTAAAGTCACCCATTATAACTGCTGCACCTTTATTGCATGCAGCCCTAATTTCCTGTTTGATGCCCTCCCCAACATCACTACTACTGTTTGGAGGTCTGTACACAACTCCCACTAACGTTTTTTGCCCTTTGGTGTTCTGCAGCTCTACCCATATAGATTCCACATCATCCAAGCTAATGTCCTTCCTAACTATTGCATTAATGTCCTCTTTAACCAGCAATGCTACCCCGCCTCCTTTTCCTTTTATTCTAGCCTTCCTGAATGTTGAATACTCATGGATGTTGAGTTCCCAGCCCTGATCATCCTGGAGCCACGTCTCTGAAATCCCAATCACATCATATTTGTTAACATCTATTTGCACAGTTAATTCATCCACCTTATTACGGATACTCATAGTGAGAGAGGAAGCATTAAGGGGCTGAGCAGCTTTGAAAGTGGATAAATCCCCAGGCCCGGATGAAATGTACCCCAGGCTGTTTAGAGAAGCACAAGAGGAAATAGCTGAGGCCTTGGCTATTATTTTCCAGTCTTCTCTGGCTACAGGCGTGTACCAGAGGACTGCTAATGTTGCACCTTTGTTTAAAAAGGGAGAAAGATATAGACCGAGTAAGTCATTTCAGGCCAGTCAGCCTAACCTCAGTGATGGGAAAATTATTGGAAAAATCCTGAGGGACAGGATAAATTTTCATTGGAAAGACATGGATTAATCAAGGACCGTCTGCATGGATTTGTTAAGGGAAAGCTGTGTCTGATTAACTTGATTGAATTCTGAGAGGAGGTATCCAGGAGGGTCGATGAGGGCAGTGTGTATGATGTAGTTTATATAGGGGAGACCTTATCGAGGTGAATAAAATTATGAGGGGCCTGGATAGTGTGGATAGGAAGGATCTGTTTCTCTTGGCAAAGGGGTCAACGACCAGGGGGCATAGATTTAAAGTAATCGTGGGGAGGTTTAGAGGGGATTTCACGGGCAATTTCTTCAGATGGAGGTCGGGAACTCACTGCCTGAAAGGGTGGTAGAGGCAGAAACGCTCAGGGTCACCGGAGGGGGGGGGGGGGGGGGGGGGTCAGGTCGCCAGGGGGTCAGGCCGCCGGAGGTCAGGCCGCCGAGGTCAGGGGGCGATGTCGGGCCTCCACGGATCGTCCCGGTGTCCGGATTTCAGAACATTTCCAATTTCGGACCCGTTTTAGTGTGGAAATAAGTCATCCTTGACTCCGGGGGGCGGTGGGGCTGCCGAACAAGAAGAGGGGTTATTGCCCCCTTTCCGCTGCCCCCCCCCGGAGGTGCAGCCGCCATTTCCCCCGCTCGAGCCCCGCCATCCGCACATGTTGGGTGGCCAATTGTTCCCCCACCCCACACACACACAACGGGGGGAAAAAAACATCCTTCCGCCGCTTAACAAAATCAAAATCTCCTCAAATATCGAACCTAGCTGCTGCCGTCTCTCCGGGCAGTTTGGTGCCGACAGGTGCGCGGGAAGCGCTCGCGCGCTCACCCACCGACCGGACAACCGCCGTCCCGCGAGCTCGCACCTCCCGCCCCGCGAGCCCAGCGCTCTCAACCAATCACACTGCAAGCCCCTCAGCGCTCTCAACCAATCACAGCGCCCTCGCTCGCATTCCCGCCGCTCTCAACCAATCACGCCGCAAGCTCCCCCTCAGCGCTCTCAACCAATCACACCGCCCTCGCTCGCATCCCGCCACTCTCAACCAATCACGTCGCAACCCCCTCAGCGCACGAGGGCGGCCAACGGCGGTCCCAGCGACTCCTGTCGTGCAATCTCTTCAAGGACCACTTGGCCCAGTCGGGTAGGAAGAGTGTTTGAGCGGCACACGTGGAGACCATTTAAAGATGTATGGGCACGGCGAGCTTTGATGAAGCTCACAGTGGCGGCTAGACTGGTGTAAACCACCACTGACACTGTGCGCCCTCACACCTGTGCATGTGGGGAAGAGATGTCGAGCAGTGCACAGGCTGCAGTGAGGACCACAGGTGAGCACAGGCCTAGCACCACTAATGCTGGGCCACTTGGAGAGATTCAGCACATCACACCATGTTTTACAGGTGATGTGATCAGTGCTACTCAGTTGTTTATTGGGTGGGCACATATCACCCATCAAATATTGAAATACTCCTAGCAATCTTGACAATGGATCCTTTGTACTCATTTAATTAAAAATCTGCCGCGGCTACCCGAAGGAATATAATTGCCCAAGTGTGGGTTTTTTATTGGCATACGGCAACATAAAACTTAGTGAGGTTTCACCGCAATTATGCAGGTTAAAAACATAACACACAATTATGTGTGTTGGATTGGAGGCAGTTCAGAGAAGGTTCACTCGGTTGATTCCTGGGATTGAAGGGGTTGTCTTATGAGGAAAGGTTGAGCCGATACTCATTGGAGTTTAGAAGAATGAGAGGTGATCTTATTGCAAAGTTTTGTTTTGTTTCATAGAAACATAGAAAATAGTTGCAGGAGTAGGCCATTCGGCCCTTTTAGCCTGCACCGCCATTCAATGAGTTCATGGCTGAACATGCAACTTCAGTACCCCATTTCTGCTTTCTCACCATACCCCTTGATTCCCCTAGTAGTAAGGACTTCATCTAACTCCTTTTTGAATATATTTAGTGAATTGGCCTCAACAACTTTCTGTGGTAGAGAATTCCACAGGTTCACCACTCTGGGTGAAGAAATTCCTCCTCATCTCGGTCCTAAATGGCTTCCCCCTTATCCTTAGACTGTGTCCCCTGGTTCTGGACTTCCCCAACATTGGGAACATTCTTCCTGCATCTAACCTGTCTAACCCCGTCAGAATTTTAAACGTTTCTATGAGGTCCCCTCTCATTCTTCTGAACTCCAGTGAATACAAGCCCAGTTGATCCAGTCTTTCTTGATAGGTCAGTCCCGCCATCCCGGGAATCAGTCTGGTGAACCTTCGCTGCACGCCCTCAATAGCAAGAATGTCCTTCCTCAGGTTAGGAGACCAAAACTGTACACAGTACGCCAGGTGTGGCCTCACCAAGGCCCTGTACAACTGTAGCAACATCTCCCTGCCCCTGTACTCAAATCCCCTCGCTATGAAGGACAACATGCCATTTGCTTTCTTAACCGCCTGCTGTACCTGCATGCCAACCTTCAATGACTGATGTACCATGACACCCAGGTCTCTTTGCACCTCCCCTTTTCCTAATCTGTCACCATTCAGATAATAGTCTGTCTCTCTGTTTTTACCACCAAAGTGGATAACCTCACATTTATCCACATTATACTTCATCTGCCATGCATTTGCCCACTCACCTAACCTATCCAAGTCGCTCTGCAGCCTCATAGCATCCTCCTCGCAGCTCACACTGCCACCCAACTTCGTGTCATCCGCAAATTTGGAGACACTACATTTAATCCCCTCGTCTAAATCATTAATGTACAGTGTAAACAGCTGGGGCCCCAGCACAGAACCTTGCGGTACCCCACTAGTCACTGCCTGCCATTCTGAAAAGTCCCCATTTACTCTTACTCTTTGCTTCCTGTCTGACAACCAGTTCTCAATCCATGTCAGCACACTACCCCCAATCCCATGTGCTTTAACTTTGCACATTAATCTCTTGTGTGGGACCTTGTCGAAAGCCTTCTGAAAGTCCAAATATACCACATCAACTGGTTCTCCCTTGTCCACTCTACTGGAAACATCCTCAAAAAATTCCAGAAGATTTGTCAAGCATGATTTCCCTTTCACAAATCCATGCTGACTTGTACCTATCATATCACCTCTTTCCAAATGCACTGCTATGAAATCCTTAATAATTGATTCCATCATTTTACCCACTACCGATGTCAGGCTGACCGGTCTATAATTCCCTGTTTTCTCTCTCCCTCCTTTTTGAAAAAGTGGGGTTACATTGGCTACCCTCCACTCCATAGGAACTGATCCAGAGTCAATGGAATGTTGGAAAATGACTGTCAATGCATCCACTATTTCCAAGGCCACCTCCTTAAGTACTCTCGGATGCAGTCCATCAGGCCCTGGGGATTTATCGGCCTTCAATCCCATCAATTTCCCCAACACAATTTCCCGACTAATAAGGATTTCCCTCAGTTCCTCCTCCTTACTAGACCCTCTGACCCCTTTTATATCCGGAAGGTTGTTTGTGTCCTCCTCAGTGAATACCGAACCAAAGTACTTGTTCAATTGGTCCGCCATTTCTTTGTTCCCCGTTATGACTTCCCCTGATTCTGACTGCAGGGGACCTACGTTTGTCTTTACTAACCTTTTTCTCTTTACATATCTATAGAAGCTTTTGCAATCCGTCTTAATGTTCTCTGCAAGCTTCTTCTCGTACTCCATTTTCCCTGCCCTAATCAAACCCTTTGTCCTCCTCTGCTGAGTTCTAAATTTCTCCCAGTCCCCGGGTTCGCTGCTATTTCTGGCCAATTTGTATGCCACTTCCTTGGCTTTAATACTATCCCTGATTTCCCTTGATAGCCACGGTTGAGCCACCTTCCCTTTTTTATTTTTACGCCAGACAGGAATGTACAATTGTTGTAGTTCATCCATGCGGTCTCTAAATGTCTGCCATTGCCCATCCACAGTCAACCCCTTCAGTATCATTCGCCAATCTATCCTAGCCAATTCACGCCTCATACCTTCAAAGTTACCCTTCTTTAAGTTCTGGACCATGGTCTCTGAATTAACTGTTTCATTCTCCATCCTAATGCAGAATTCCACCATATTATGGTCACTCTTCCCCAAGGGGCCTCGCACAACGAGATTGCTAATTAATCCTCTCTCATTACACAACACCCAGTCTAAGATGGCCTCCCCCCTAGTTGGTTCCTCGACATATTGGTCTAAAAAACCATCCCTTATGCACTCCAGGAAATCCTCCTCCACCGTATTGCTTCCAGTTTGGTTAACCCAATCTATGTGCATATTAAAGTCACCCATTATAACTGCTGCACCTTTATTGCACGCACCCCTAATTTCATGTTTGATGCCCTCCCCAACATCACTACTACTGTTTGGAGGTCTGTACACAACTCCCACTAACGTTTTTTGCCCTTTGGTATTCTGCAGTTCTACCCATATAGATTCCACATCATCCAAGCTAATGTCCTTCCGAACTATTGCCTTAATTTGCTCCTTAACCAGCAATGCTACCCCACCTCCTTTTCCTTTTATTCTATCTTTCCTGAATGTTGAATACCCCTGGATGTTGAGTTCCCAGCCCTGATCATCCTGGAGCCACGTCTCCGTAATCCCAATCACATCATATTTGTTAACATCTATTTGCACAGTTAATTCATCCACCTTATTGCGGATACTCCTTGCATTAAGACACAAAGCCTTCAGGCTTGTTTTTTTAACACCCTTTGTCCTTTTAGAATTTTGCTGTACAGTGGCCCTTTTTGTTCTTTGCCTTGGGTTTCTCTGCCCTCCACTTTTCCTCATCTCCTTTCTGTCTTTTGCTTTTGCCTCCTTTTTGTTTCCCTCTGTCTCCCTGCATTGGTTCCTATCCCCCTGCCATATTAGTTTAAATCCTCCCCAACAGCACTAGCAAACACTCCCCCTAGGACATTGGTTCCGGTCCTGCCCAGGTGCAGACCGTCCGGTTTGTACTGGTCCCACCTCCCCCAGAACCGGTTCCAATGCCCCAGGAATTTGAATCTCTCCCTGCTGCACCACTGCTCAAGCCACGTATTCATCTGCGCTATCCTGCGATTCCTACTCTGACTATCACGTGGCACTGGTAGCAATCCCGAGATTACTACTTTTGAGGTCCTACTTTTTAATTTAGCTCCTAGCTCCTTAAATTCGTTTCGAAATAGGAGCAGGAGTAGGCCACGTAGCCCCTCGAGCCTGCTCCGCCATTTAATATAGAAACATAGAAAATAGGAGCAGGAGTAGGCCACACGGCCCCTCGAGCCTGCTCCGCCATTTAATACGATCATGGCTGATCCGATCATGGACTCAGCTCCACTTCCCTGCCCGCTCCCCATAACCCCTTATCCCCTTATCGTTTAAGAAACTGTCTAGCTCTGTCTTAAATTTATTCAATGACCCAGCTTCCACAGCTCTCCGAGGCAGCGAATTCCACAGATTTACGACCCTCTGAAAGAAGGAATTCCTCCTCATCTCAGTTTTAAATGGACGGCCCCTTATTCTAAGATTATGCCCCCTAGTTCTAATCTCCCCCATCAGTGGAAACATCTTCTCTGCATCCACCTTGTCAAGCCCTCATAATCTTATACGTTTCAATAAGATCACCTCTCATTCTTCTGAATTCCAATGAGTAGAGGCCCAACCTCCTCAACCTTTCCTCATAAGTCAACCCCATAAGTTACTGAGGGGGCTGGACAGGGTAGATGCAGAGAGGATGTTTCCCCTTGTGGGGGAATCTAGAACCCGGGGGCATAGTTTCAGAATAAGGGTTCGCCCATTTAAGACGGAGGTGAGGAGGAATTCTTCTCTCAGAAGGTCATGAATCATTGGTATTCTCTACCCCTAAGAGTTGTGGAGGCTGGGTTATTGAATATATTCAAGGCTGAGATAGACAGATTATTGAACTATAGGGGAGTCAAGGGTTATGGGGAACAGGCAGGAAAGTAGAGTTGAGTCCATGATCAGATCAGCCATGATTTTATTGAATGGCGGAGCAGGCTCGAGGGGCCATATGGCCTACTCCTGCTCCTAGTTCTTATGTTCTTCTGTAAATAATGTGATACTAATTCAAATACAAAAAATAAATCAAGAACATTTTGACAGACTGATAACCTCGGAGATCTGATCCAAACTCCTTGAAATCACTGGTTGAAAACCTGTAGTATAAGCGCAGTTTTTCCTTATAATCAATACACTGAATATGCCTGGTAACAACACTTGTCACAAAAGTCCAACTAGTCTGTAATTATCAGGATCATAAATTAAATTCCACTCACTGTACCTCATGCGAGCTTTGTTTCGTCATTGTAAAACCACAGGACATTGCCCAATAAGCACAAAGGCTAAACACATTAGGAAAGAGCTACAAAATACATATATATTTAAATATACACATATATTGGATAAACAGTACTATTGCTTATAGTACTTGATGAAGAGATTGAATCAAGGCCAGAACTACCTCAAACCAAAATGCTTGGCAGCAAGTTAATCGCTTCATACCTCGGCAGTTGATTTGTTTTATTTCCTTAAAATGGAAGAATTGTGAAAATTCAATTTTATGCTGAAAAACAGAAATCAGTAGCGAGTGACCAGGAGGCAGGAGCAGCCAAACAGATGCAACAATAAGCAAGCAGGAGCCATGCAGTCAGCAGCAGCAGCAATACCCAGCCACCGACAGTAACAACCAACAAGCCTGCAGCAGCTGCATTTAGCCAACCACAGGAGCATTCAGCCAGTTACAGCTGCACCAGCCAACCGGAATCACAATCTCTCAGAAACAGAAACAAGTACAAGAGCGCAAAGCTTCTATGTTAACCTCATCATCATAGAAACATAGAAAATAGATGCAGGAGCAGGCCATTCGGCCCTTCGAGCCTGCACCACCATTCAATATGATCATGGCTGATCATGCAACTTCAGTACCCCATTCCTGCTTTCTCTCCATACCCCTTGATCCCTTTAGCCATAAGGGCCACATCTAACTCGCTTTTGAATATATCTAACGAACTGCCTCAACAACTTTCTGTGATAGGGAATTCCACAGGTTCACAATTCTCTGAGTGAAGAAGTTTCTCCTCATCTCGGTCCTAAATGGCTTACCACTTATCCTTAGACTGTGACCCCTGGTTCTAGATTTCCCCAACATCTTCCTGCATCTAACCTGTCCAATCCCTCAGAATTTTATATGTTTCAATGAGATCCCCTCTCATTCTTCTAAATTCCAGTGAATATAAGTCTAGTCCCTCGGAATCGAGGAAGACTTGCTTCCACTCCTGAAGTGAGTTCTTTGGTGGCTGAACAGTCCAATATGAGAACCACAGACTTTGTCACAGGTGGGACAGATAGTCGTTGAGGGAAGGGGTGGGTGGGACTGGTTTGCCACACGTTCTTTCCTCTGCCTGCACTTGCTTTCTGCATGCTCTCGGTGGTGAGACTCGAGGTGCTCAGTGCCCTCCTGGATGCACTTCCTCCACTTAGGGCAGTCTTTGGCCAGGGACTCCCTGGTGTCAGTGGGGATGTGGCACTTTACCAGGGAGGCTTTGAGGGTGTCCTTGTAACGTTTCCGCTGCCCACCCTTTGGCTCGTTTGCCGTGAAGGAGCTCCGAGTAGAGCGCTTGCTTTGGGAGTCTCGCGTCTGGCATGCGAACTGTGGCCCACTCAGCGATGCTGATCGAGTTGGTCAGTGCTTCAATGCTGGGGATGTTAGCCTAGGCAAGGACGCTGATGTTGGTGCGTCTGTCCTCCCAGGGAATTTGCAGGATCTTGCAGAGACATCGTTGGTGATATATCTCCAGCGATTTGAGGTGTCTTCTGTACATCATCCATGTCTCTGGGTCATACAGGAGGGCGGGTATTACTGCAGCCCTGTAGACCATGAGCTTGGTGGTAGATTTGAGGGCCTGGTCTTCAAACTCTTTTCCTCAGGCGGCCGAAGGCTGCACTGGCACACTGGAGGCGGTGTTGGATCTTGTGGTTGATGCCTGCTCTTGTTGATAGGAGGCTCCCGAGATATGGGAAGCGGTCCACGGTGTCTAGGGCCGCACCGTGGATCTTGCTGACTGGGGGACAGTGCTGTGCGGCGAGCACAGGCTGGTGGAGGACCTTTGTCTTACGGATGTTTAACGTAAGGCCCACGCTTTCATACGCCTCAGTAAATATGTCGACTATGTCCTGGAGTTCAGCCTCTGTATGTGCGCAGACGCAGGCGTCGTCTGCGTACTGTAGCTCGACGACAGAGGTTGGGGTGGTCTTGGATCTGGCCTGGAGACAGCGCAGGTTGAACAGGTTCCCACTGGTTCTGTAGTTTCGTTCCACTCTAGTGGGCATTAACCAACTGTATCAACAAGAGCACAACAGCTATACGATAACATAGAACTGCGAATGATATGTATAAATTGGCTGATCCTGTTATTTATGGAGAAAGAGTCAGACTGAACACTGTGAACTCAAAGTAAAGTGTGACCTTAGTCTTTTATTTCAGGTCTCCAGAGTGCCTCTCCAACCTGTGAAGCCTCCTTAAATACCTGTGCTCCCAAGGGATTATGGGATCCCTTGGGACTCCAGGGGGTGAACCCTCTGGTGGCTGTACAGAGTAAATACAAGTTTACAAATATAACAACATTCCCCCCGCCCCCCCCCAAAAGTTAATAGCGTAACTATTTACAATGTGAGTCAATCTGGAGCCCTTCTTGCCCTGGTTGATCGTCTCGTTGTGAAAGCTGGTGTTGTTGAATCATTTGTTGGGCCCTCACTGGGCTGCTGTGCAGCTGGCCTTGCTGGGCTGCCTGGTGTGTTGGGTCCTGCTGGGCTGCTGTGGATGATGGGTTCTGCTTCGTGGTCAACCGTGATGCCGGTTGCCACTGGTGTGTGTGTTGGGGGATCCAAAAGGTAGGGTCGAAGGTGGGTTGCTCACGATAGTCCGTGAATCTGAGTTTGATTTGGTCCAAGTGTTTCCGGTGAATGAGTCCATTTGAAAGTTTGACCTGAAACACCCTGCTCCCCTCTTTGGCCACGACAGTGCCGGGAAGCCACTTGGGACCTTGTCCATAATTCAATACAAATACAAGATCATGGATTTAAATCTCACGTGGCACATTTGCGCTATCATGGTATGTATTTTGTTGAAGCCGTCTGCTCTCTACCTGTTCATGTAGATCAGGGTGAACTAACGAAAGCCTTGTCTTAAGTGCTCTTTTCATGAGCAGTTCAGCAGGTGGGATCCCAGTGAGCGAGTGAGGTCTCGTGCGGTAGCTAAGCAGGACTCAGGATAGGCGAGTCTGCAGCGAGCCTTCAGTTACCCTCTTCAAGCCTTGCTTGATGGTTTGCACTGCTCTCTCTGCCCGACCATTGGACGCTGGTTTAAACGGGGCAGATGTGACATGTTTGATCCCGTTACGGGTCATGAATTCTTTGAACTCAGCACTGGTAAAACATGGCCCGGTGTCGCTCACCAGGACATCGGGTAGGCTGTGAGTGGCAAACATGGCCTGCGGGCTTTCAGTAGTGGCAGCGGACGTGCTAACCGACATTATCTCACATTCAATCCGCTTGGAGTACGCGTCTACAACCACAAGGAACATTTTACCCAAGAACGGTCCTGCATAGTCGACGTGTACCCTAGACCACGGTTTGGAGGGGCAAGACCATAAACTTAGCGGCGCCTCCCTGGGTAAATTGCTTAACTGCGAGCATGTATTACATCTGTGAATGCAGGACTCTAAGTCCGCATCGATACCGGGCCACCACACGTGGGATCTGGCTATCGTTTCATCATTACGATGCCTGGGTGGGTATTGTGGAGATCATTGATGAAGGTGTCTCTTCCCTTCTTGGGAACCACTACACGCTTGCCCCACAGAAGGCAGTCTGCCTGTATAGACATTTCATCTTTGCGCTGCTGGAATGGCTTTATCTCTTCCTGCATTTCCACTGGGACACTGGACCAGCTCCCATGAAGCATGCAGCTTTTGACTTGAGATAATAAGGGGTCCTGGCTCGACAAGGTTTTGATCTGCTGAGCAGTGATGGGTGATTGCTCACTCTCAAATGCTTCCATAACCATGGCTAAATCTGCGGGCTGCACCATTCCCCCCACCCCCCCGCCCCGTGGTGGGCAATGGCAGCCTACTGAGAGCATTGGCGCAGTTTTCTGTGCCTGGCCTGTGGCGGATGGCATAGTTGTATGCGGACAACGTGGGTGCGGGCCGATGCGTTGGTATTTATCCCTTTACTCTCGGAAAACAGGAATATGAGTGGCTTATGGTCAGTTTCCAATTTGAATTTTAGCCCAAATATGTATTGATGCATTTTCTTTACCCCATAGACACACGCTAACGCTTCTTTCTCAATCATGCTGTAGGCTCTCTCAGCCTTAGACAGACTCCTGGATGCATAAGCAACCGGTTGCAGTTTCCCAAAATCATTAGCTTGTTGCAATACACACCCGACGCCATATGACGACGCATCACATGCTAGTACCAAACGCTTACATGGATCATACAACACAAGCAGTTTGTTAGAGCATAACAATTTTCTCGCTTTTACAAAGGCATTTTCTTGGCTTTTGCCCCAAACCCATTCATCCCCTTTTCTTTGTAAGGCATGCAGTGGTTCTAACAGTGTGCTGAGACCCGGTAAGAAGTTACCAAAGTAGTTCAGGAGTCCCAAAAATGACCGCAGCTCCGTCACGTTCTGTGGCCTCGGTGCGTTCTTGATTGCCTCCGTCTTCGGTGGGCCTGATGCCGTCCACCGCAATCCTCCTTCCCAAGAACTCCACTTCAGGCGCCAGGAAAATGCCCCACGCGGTTGAGTTGACTAAGAACCTCCTCCAGGTTCTGCAGATGCTCGGCTGTGTTCCGACCTCTGACCAAGATGTCGTCCTGGAAGACCATGGTGTGCAGGACCAACTTCAGTAAGCTTTCCATATTTCTCTCGAATATCACCACCGCTGATCGAATTCCAAATGGGCATCTGTTATAAATAAAAAGACCTTTGTGCGTGTTGATGCAGGTGAGGCCCTTCGATGATCCCTCCAGTTCCTGCATCATGTAGGTTGAAGTCAGATCCAGCTTCGTGAACGTCTTTCCTCCTGCCAGCGTTACAAAGAGGTTGTCGGCCTTTGGTAGTGGGTATTGGTCCTGCAGGGAGAAACGATTGATAGTTACTTTGTAATCACCACAGATTCTGACGGTGCTGTCTCCCTTGATAACAGGAATGATCGGGCTGGCCCACTCGTTGAAGTCAATCGGTGAAATGATGCTCTCTCGTTGCAGCCAGTCTAGCTCGATCTCTACCCTTTCTTTCATCATGTACGGTACAGCTCCTGCCTGGTGATGGATGGGTCGCGCGCTCGGAATTAGGTGGATCTTCACTTTTGCTCCTTGGAATTTCCCAATGCCTGGTTCGAACAGTGAAAGGAACTTTTTTAAGACCTGGGCACATGAAGTGTCGTCAGCGGGCGATAGAGCTCGGACGTCGTCCCAGTTCCAGCGTATCTTTCCCAGCCAGCTCCTGCCGAGCAGCGTGGGACCATCGCCTGGTACCACCCAGAGTGGTAGCTTGTGCACCGCTCCATCGTAAGTGACCTTTACGGTAGCACTGCCAATTACGGGAATCAGTTCTTTTGTGTAAGTTCTTAGTTTCGTACGAATTGGAGTTAAGACTGGCCTTGAGGCCTTGTTGCACCACAGTCTTTCGAAAGTCTTTTTGCCCATGATGGACTGGCTCGCGCCCGTGTCCAGTTCCATTGACACTGGGAATCCATTTAATTCAACATTCAGCATTATCGGGGGACAATTCGTGGTGAATGTGTGCACCCCATGTACCTCTACCTCCTCGGTCTGAGTCTCTGGTTCGTCGTGATCTTCCGTGGATCTGTCCTCCTCTGCAACATGATGGTTTGCAGGTTTAACAGCATTTGCAGCTCGCCTGCACATATGTTGGAGGTGTCCCATTGTACCACAGCCCTTGCAAACATACCCTTTGAATCGGCATGAATGGAAATGATGATCACCCCCGCAGCGCCAACAAGGTGTTAAAGGCCTTGCATTCATCACCCTTGATGGTGGACTCTGAGACATCTGTGGACATGCAGCTGCAGGCATGTGTGACCTGCCCTGCACATTGCAATTCGAAAACAACATCACTTTGTTCACAGTACTTGTAGCAGCACTTGTGTGCTGAGAGATTGGCTTAGTATTGTCACTGGTGGCAATGAATGCCTGGGCTATCGGTATGGCCTTACTCAAGATTGGGGTCTCTACAGTCAAAAGTTTGCGAAGTATGGTTTCGTGGCCAATGCCAAGTACGAAAAAGTCTCTGAGCATGTGCTCCAAATGTCCTTCAAATTCGCAATGTCTTAGCTCGGCGACATAATTCGCCACTTCCTGGCCTTCAGATCTTTTGTAGGTGTAGAATCGATACCTCGCTATCAGAACGCTTTCCTTTGGGTTCAAATGCTCTCGGACCAGTGTGCGCAAATCATCGTACGATTTCTCCGTGGGTTTCACTGGAGTGGGAAGATTCTTCATGAGGCCATACGTTGGTGCCCCACAGACGGTGAGGAGGATTGCCCTTCGATTGGCAGCATTCCCTTCCCCATTAAGCTCATTGGCCACGAAGCATTGGTCGAGTCACTCCACAAAAGTTTCCCAATCAACTCCCTCCGAGAATTTCTCCAGGATGCCCACTGTTCTCTGCATCTTTGGGTTTGCTATCTGTATCTCGTCGCCAGTTGTTATGTATGGAGAAAGAGTCAGACTGCACACTGAGCTCAAAGTAAAGTGTGACCTTAGTCTTTTATTTCAGGTCTCCAGAGTGCCTCTCCAACCTGTGAGGCCTCCTTAAATACCTGTGCTCCCAAGAGATTATGGGATCCCTTGGGACTCCAAGGAATGAGCCCTCTGGTGGCTGTACAAGTTTACATATATAACAGATCCTGTGTCATATGATAGACGTGCCAGCAAAATGGAAGCCCATGGAATGAAAGGGACACTGGCAGCATGGATAAGAAATTGAAAGATAGACAGGGTACATAGAGTAGTGGTGAACTATTGTTTTTCTGACTGGAGGAAGGTATACAGGGGTGTTCCCCAGGGGTCAGTACTAGGATCACTGCTTTTCTTGATTTATATTAATGACTTGGACACACACGGGCCGTACAGTACCAGATGGGAGTGAATCATTCCCGTTTACCCACTGTGTGTATTGTACATGTACAGGAGCTGACACTGAGACACACGGGCTGTGCAAAGAGGGAGCGATGAGAACTCTGTGTACCCTGGGAAGTGAGCCCTACAGTTATGACTCTTTCAGCGTTGCCTGGTGTGTGACCGGAACCCGAGCAGTCACGCCTGTGCCCCTGTGAGCGGGAGCTGTAATACACGCACTGGATACCAAAAATTTGCATTCTTGCAGCAAGGCCCTTCCTGTTGCCTTTCGGGCATTTCCAACCAGAGCCTGAGGCAGAGCAAAAACCAACATTGCCAGATGTCAGCCTTCCCTTTCTGTGAGAGCTGCAGCTGATCATAAACACCGGGACGGGAGGGGTTGCCTCTGCCACAACATGTTGCAACCAGCAAGCTCACATTCCTTTCCCTGCACCATCGTCCTTCTCTGCTTTATCTACCCACTTGCTTTTTCAGTTTTCAGGCTGAGTGGGTGAAACGCCACCTGGCATGGTGCTAAGTTCATGGCACCATGGGTGGCTCTGCTGAGCAGGAGGACAGAAAAAAGAGTGGGAGAGCTATAGTAGTAGGGGATTCTATTGTAAGGGGAATAGATAGGCGTTTCTGCGGCCGCAATCGAGACTCCAGAATGGTATGTTGCCTCCCTGGTGCAAGGGTCAAGGATATCTCAGACGGCTGCAGGGCATTCTGGAGGGGGAGGGTGAACTGCCAGTTGTCATGGTGCATATAGATACCAACGATACAGGTAAAAAATGGGATGAGATCCTACAAGCTGAATTTAGGGAGCTAGGAGTTCAATTAAAAAGTAGGACCTCAAAGGTAATGATCTCAGGATTGCTACCAGTGCCACGTGCTAATCAGAGTAGAAATAGCAGGAGAGATAAGATGAATACATGGCTTGAGAAATGGTGCAACAGGGAGGGATTCAAATTCCTGGGACATTGGAACCGGTTCTGGGGGAGGTGGTTACCAGTACAAACCGGACGGTCTGCACCTGGGCAGGACTGGAACCAATGTCCTAGGGGGAGTGTTTGCTAGTGCTGTTGGGGAGGGTTTAAACTAATATGGCAGAGGGATGGAAATCTATGCAGGGAGACAGAGGGAAATAAAATGGGGGCAGAAGTAAAAGGTAGAAAAAAGATAAGGAAAAGTGGAGGGCAGAGAAATCAAAGGCAAAAATTTAAAAGGGCCACATTACAACATAATTCTAAAAGGAAAAGGAGTGTTAAAAAAACAAGCCTGAAGGCTCTGTGTCTCAATACGAAGAGCATTCATAATAAGGTGGATGAATTAACTGCGCAGATGGCTGTTAACGGATATGATGTAATTGGGATTAAGGAGACATGACTCCAGGGTGACCAAGACTGGGAACTCAACATCCAGGGGTATTCAATATTCAGGAAGGAGAGACAAAAAGAAAAAGGAGGTGGGATAGCGTTGCTGGTTAAAGAGGAAATTAACACAATAGTAAGGAAGGACATTAGCTTGGATGATGTGGAATCTGTATGGGTAGAACTGCGGAACACCAAAGGGCAGAAAAAGCTTGTGGGAGTTGTGTACACACCATCAAACAGTAGTAGTGAGGTTGGGGATGGCATCAAACAGTAAATTGGGGATAGCATCAAACAGGAAATTAGGGATGTGTGCAACAAAGGTCCGGCAGTTATCATGGGTGACTTTAATCTATCTATAGCTTATCAAATTGGTAGCAATACAGTGGAGGAGGATTTCCTGGAGTGTATAAGGGAGGGTTTTCTTGACCAATATGTCGAGGAACTAACTAGAGAGCTGGCCATCCCAGCCTGGGTGTTGTGTAATGAGAGAGGATTAATTAGCAATCTTGTTGTGCGAGGCCCCTTGGGGAAGAGTGACCATAATATGGTAGAATTCTTCATTAAGATGGAAAGTGACACGGTTAATTCAGAGACTAGGGTGCTGAACTTAAAGAAAGGTAACTTCGATGGTATGAGACATGAATTGGCTAGGATAGACTGGCGACTGATACTTAAAGGGTTGACGGTGGATAGGCAATGGCAGACATTTAAGGATCACATGGATGAACTTCAACAATTGTACATCCCTGTCTGGCGTAAAAATAAAACGGGGAAGGTGGCTCAACCATGGCAACAAGGGAAATTAGGAATAGTGTTAAATCCAAGGAAGAGGCATATAAATTGGCCAGAAAAAGCAGCAAACCTGAGGACTGGGAGAAATTTAGAATTCAGCAGAGGAGGACAAAGGGTTTAATTTGGAGGGGGAAAATAGAGTATGAGAGTAAGCTTGCAGGGAACATAAAAACTGACTGCCAAAGCTTCAATAGATATGTGAAGAGAAAAAGATTAGTGAAGACAAATGTAGGTCCCTTGCAGTCAGAATCAGGTGAATTTATAATGGGGAACAAAGAAATGGCAGACCAATTAAACAAATACGTTGGTTCTGGATTCACTAAGGAAGACACAAATAATCTTCCGGAAATACTAGGGGACCAAGGTCTAGCGAGAAGGAGGAACTGAAGGAAATCCTTATTAGTCAGGAAATTGGATTAGGGAAATTGATGGGATTGAAGGCCGATAAATCCCCAGGGCCTGATAGTCTGCATTCCAAAATATTTAAGGAAGTGGCCCTAGAAATAGTGGATGCATTGGTGATCATTTTCCAACATTCTATAGACTCTGGATCCGTTCCTATGGATTGGAGGGTAGCTAATGTAACCCCACTTTTTAAAAAAGGAGGGAGAGAGAAAACAGAATTATAGACCGGTTAGCCTGACATCGGTAGTGGGGAAAATGTTTGAATCAATTATTAAAAATGTAATAGCAGCGCATTTGGAAAGCAGTGACAGGATCGATTCAAGTCAGCATGGTTTTATGAAAGGGAAATCATGCTTGTCAAATCATTTTGAATTTTTTGAGGATGTAACTAGTAGAGTGGACAAGGGAGAACCAGTGGATGTAGTGTATTTGGACTTTCAAAAGGCTTTTGACAAGGTCCCACACAAGAGATTAGTGTGTAAAATTAAAGCACGTGGTATTGGGGGTAATGTATTGACATGGATAGATAACTGGTTGGCAGACAGGAAGCAAAGAGTAGGAATAAACGGGTCCTTTTCAGAATGACAGGCAGTGACTAATGGGGTACCACAAGGTTCAGTCCTGGGACCCCAGCTATTTACAATATACATTAATGATTTAGACAAAGGAATTGAATATAATATCTCCAAGTTTGCAGATGACACTAAGCTGGGTGGCAGTGTGAGCTGTGAGGAGGATGCTAGGAGGCTGCAGGGTGACTTGGACAGGTTAGGTGAGTGGGCAAGTGCATGGCAGATGCAGTATAATGTAGATAAATGTGAGGTTATCCATTTTGGTGCAAAAACAGGAAGGCAGAATATTATCTGAATGGTGACAGATTAGGAAAAGGGGAGGTGCAATGAGACCTGGGTGTCATGGTATATCAGTCATTGAAAGTTGGCTTGCAGGTACAGCAGGCAGTGAAGAAGGCAAATGGCATGCTGGCCTTCATAGCAAGAGGATTTGAGTATAGGAGCAGGGAGGTCTTACTGCAGTTGTACAGGGCCTTGGTGAGGTCACACCTTGAATATTGTGTACAGTTTTGGTCTCCTAATCTGAGGAAGGACATTCTTGCTATTGAGGGAGTGCAGCGAAGGTTCACTAGACTGGTTCCCGGGATGGCAGGACTGGCATATGAAGAAAGACTGGATCGACTAGGCTTATCTTCACTGGAAATTAGAAGAATGAGAGGGGATCTCATAGAAGAATGTTTCTGATGTTGGGGAAGTCCAGAATCATGGGTCACAGTCTAAGGATAAGGGGTAAGCCATTTAGGACCGAGATGAGGAGAAACTTCTTCACTCAGAGGATTGTGAACCTGTGGAATTCTCTACCACAGAAAGTTGTTGAGGCCAGTTCGTTAGATATATTCAAAAGGGAGTTAGATGTGGCCCTTACAGCTATAGGGATCAAAGGGTATGGAGAGAAAGCAGGAATGGGGTACTAAAGTTGCATGATCAGCCATGATCATATTGAATGGTGGTGCAGGCTCGAAGAGCCGAATGGCCTACTCCTGCACCTATTTTCCATGTTTCTATGTTGTAGAGATCAGATCTACAAAATATATTTTTCCTATTAACATAATGGTTTTAACACAATCTAATATACTGCTGGTTGCCTCGCACGTTGTCTGTATAAATTGCTGGGTCATTGAATAAATTTAACTTAGGCGATCCCTCAAAATCGAGGAAGACTTGCTTCTACTCTAAAAATGAGTTCTTCGGTGACTGAACAGTCCAATATGGGAATTAGAAACATAGAAACATAGAAAATAGGTGCAGGAGTAGGCCATTCGGCCCTTCTAGCCTGCACCGCCATTCAATGAGTTCATGGCTGAACATGTAACTTCAGTACCCCATTCCTGCTTTCTCACCATACCCTTGATTCCCCTAGTAGTAAGGACTTCATCTAACTCCTTTTTGAATATATTTAGTGAATTGGCCTCAACAACTTTCTGTGGTAGAGAATTCCACAGGTTCACCACTCTGGGTGAAGAAATTCCTCCTCATCTCGGTCCTAAATGGCTTACCCCTTATCCTTAGACTGTGTCCCATGGTTCTTGACTTCCCCAACATTGGGAACATTCTTCCTGCATCTAACCTGTCTAACCCCGTCAGAATTTTAAACGTTTCTATGAGGTCCCCTCTCATTCTTCTGAACTCCAGTGAATACAAGCCCAGTTGATCCAGTCTTTCTTGATAGGTCAGGTGGGACAGACAGTGGTTGAAGAAACGGGTGGGTGGGATTGGTTTGCCGCACGCTCCTTCCGCTGCCTGCGCTCGGCGATGAGACTCGAGGTGCTCAGCACCCTCCTGGATGCACTTCCTCCACACTTAGGGCAGTCTTTGGCCAGGGACTCCCAGATGTCGGTGGGGATGTTGCATTTTATCAAGGAGGCTTTGAGGGTATCCTTGAAACGTTTCCTCGGCCCACCTTGGGCTCGCTTGCCGTGTAGGAGTTCCAAGTAGAGCGCTTGCTTTGGGAGTCTTGTGTCAGGCATACGAACAATGTGGCCCACCCAGCAGAGCTGGTCGAGTGTGGTTAGTGCTTCGATGCTGGGGATGTTGGCCTGGTCGAGGACGCTAACGTTGGTGCGTCTGTCCTCCCAGGGGATTTGCAGGATCTTGCGGAGACATCGTTGGTGATATTTCTCCAGCAATTTGAGGTGTCTACTGTATATGGTCCATGTCTCTGAGCCATACAGGAGGGCGGGTATCACTACAGCCCTGTAGACCATGAGCTTGGTGGCAGATTTGAGGGCCTGGTCTTCAAACACTCTTTTCCTCTGGTGGCTGAAGGCTGCGCTGGCACTCTGGAGGCGGTGTTGAATCTCATCGTCGATGTCTGCCCTTGTTGATAATAGGCTCCCAAGGTATGGAAAGTGGTCCATGTTGTCCAGGGCCCGCCGTGGATATTGATGACTGGGGGGGGTAGTGCTGTGTGATGGGGACAGACCGGTGGAGGACCTTTGTCTTACGGATGTTTAGTGCAAGGCCTATGCTTTCGTATGCCTCAGTGAATATGTTGACTATGACTTGGAGTTCAGTCTCTGAATGTGCGCAGATGCATACTGTAGTTCGACGACAGAGGTTAGGACAGTCTTGGATCTGGCCTGGAGGCAGCGTAGGTTGAACGGGTTCCCACTGGTTCTCTAGTTTAGTTCCACTCCAGCGGGGAGCTTGTTGAGTTTGAGGTGGAGCATGGCAGCGAAGAAGATTGAGAAGAAGGTTGAGGCCAAGATCAGATCAGCCATGATCTTATTGAATGGTGGAGTAGGCTCGAGGGGCCAAATGGCCAACTCCTGCTCCTATTTCTTATATTCTGTTCTCCCCCCACCCCCCCCCCCGCACTCTCTTCTTTCCTCCTCTTTCCCCCGCACCCCCCCCCCCCGCACTCTTCTTTCCTCCCCCCCCCCCCCCCCCCCCATCTCCCCTCCCTCCGATTTCCCCTCTGTCAGAAGATGGGTGAAATGTGTGTGTCGATAATCACAGCCATTCTGTGGGCACAAGTTCTGGCAGGAACCCAAAGTCCCCTGGGAGCAGCTCTAGCTCCACGTGCCGCACATCCGGCTTCCGTGTAAATCGTACCACGCATGCGCGACAGGACCGGGCGGCGTGCGCGAAGGGGACGGGGCCACGGCGCGCATGCGCCGAATGAGACAACATGTTGGTGCAGATAATCACGGTTTTAATTTAATCACAAAAGGCATCAATAGTACAATAATGTGTTATTACAGCAGGCAAGCTGGTGGGAGATATAAAGCAGTGCCTCGCTGTCCAAATGGGATCCTCCATCAGTGAGCTTCAGAAACCATTTTTGACCAAGTGATGAGTGATGTCGAATACTATGCCGAAGAGGACGGATGAATGAACTTTTACTTGGCCCTCTGCTATAACTAGGACTGAGAGAGAAGAAAGACAAGATTAATGAGGCCTCCAGCTACCACCTGATCTCCTTACTTTGTGTTATGTTCAGAATAACTCCACAAGACTGTATATCGTATGCTCAAACTGTTGTGACGTTGGTCTGTTCAATGTAACTCCAGAGTGAGGAAGCAGCATGATAGACTGCCTTTTAAACCCAGACTGCCCAGGCTGTGCAGGTGACCCTTGGGTCTCCCACAGGTGCGCCCCCTGGTGGCAAGTCTTGCACATTGGTAAACTTTACATACATAACACTTTGCACTTGTTAGAAAGTGCTGGAGAGGCTACTACTCCTCAGAACAGCCCCCATCATCGGTCCAACCCTCCCTAAGGAGCAAGCGGGCTTCCGGAGCGGCCGTAACTGCTGCAACCAAGTGGTAGCTGTAACAACGCACATCGAAGCAGGCTTCCAGCACCAGCTCAAGTCCGCCCGCAGCACTCATGGACAGTCAGCGGCGTATGACACAGTATAGAAGCATGGACTGTTTTTCAAGCTCTCCACCATTTTACCCTGCAGAACAACGATCCATCGTCTGAACTCCATGCTTAGCAACCCACGCTTCAGTGTGTACATTGGCACCCAGAAGAACAGATATAGGATATTGAACAACGGACTCCCACAGAGTTCTGTTTGGGCACCCATATTATTCAACGTTTACATCAGTGATCTGCCCAAAACAGAGTCCCGCAAGTTCATATACGCTGATGATATTGCCTTGGCCATGCAGAACACGAATCTGTCCATCACCGAGGAGACCTTGACCAGTGATTTACAGAGGACAGAGGTCTACTTCCACCGATGGCGATTCGGGCCAAATCCACAAAAGACCGGCACCTCAACATTCCACCTCAACACCCATCAAGCAAACCGAGCTTTAAAAGTCTCCTTTTGCGGCACAGAGGTAAACCATGCCAAAAAAACCTTCCTGTTTAGGAGTCACGCTCGATCGCACCCGGTCATATCGACAACATCTCCAGAACCTTGGGAAGAAACTAAGAAAAGAGTAGGGTTAACATGATCCACAAACTCACTGGATCCACATGGGGAGTAGACGCTCAAACCCTCCGTACGGCAGCAGTCGCCCTAGTGTATTCTACAGCGGAGTACTGCTCTCTGGCATGGCTATCCAGTCCGCATGTCAAATCCGTTGATGTCCAGCTGAATTCTACGATGAGAATTATCAACGGTATGCTTTTATCGACACCAACACCGTAGCTGCCCGTGCTTGCAAATATCGCACCACCACACCTATGCCGCGAATATGCAGTCTCCAGAGAATACAACTGCTTCACCAGCCAAGACATGCTGATCCAGGCCGACTTGAACAACCTACCACCAGCCCTACCACCAGCCCGACTTGAACAACCTACCACCAGGCTCAAATCTAGGCGGCCATTTTGGATCGTCGCCGAAGCCCTTCAGCAATCTCCCCTCAGCCTTGATGACCGATGGCGAAATACTTGGAAGAATTGTGACATTCGGAATGGATTCCTTATAGAGGGCCCTACAGTACAACTTGAAGGATCAACAGTGGACAACCATCAAATATCTCAGGCTGGTCTTGGTCAATGATGCCACCTTCTCCATAGCTGGAAGATTAAAGCATCCCCATCATGTGACTGTGGAACTCCTAATCAGACCCTGGAGCACATCATCGAGCACTGCCCTCAGAGGAAATTTACAAGCAGCCTACAAGATATCCACGTTGTTACACTAGAAACTTCAGCCAGATCTGGCTGGACCACATGGAGCATTATTGGATCCTGCTCTCGTCTGTCAAAATTGCTCACTATTCCAGAATCATTCTGGAATGTAAAGATAAACCTCAGCTTCTATTCTCCACTGCTAACCATCTTTTTAAACCCCTCTCCTCAGTCCCCACCCTGACCTCTGACAATAAGTGTGAGGAGCTCATGGACTTCTTTGTCTCAAAGATTGAGACCATCCAATCAGCTGCCTCTGCGCGTTCCCTTCCTTCCCCTAGCCCACCGGGCCAAACTTCCTCTGAGGTTCCCCCCTGCCCCAGCCCTGACCTCGCGTCTTTCTCCAGTTTCTCTCCGATCTCCTCTCTTGACCTCTCTGAGCTCATCCTGTCCATGAGACCCACTTCCTGCTTCCTTGATCCTATTCCCATCAAACTGCTGCCCACCCAACTTCCTTTTCTGGCTCCCAAGTTAACTGACATTGTTAACAGTTCTCTTTCCTCAGGTACTGTTCCCCTCTCCCTCAAATTTACTGTCATCACCCCTCTCCTCTAAAAATCCCTCGATCCCTCCGTCCTTGCAAACTACCGCCCCATCTCCAACCTCTCTTTCCTCTCCAAAGTCCTTGAACGTGTTGTCACCTCCCAAATCCGTGCCCATCTTCCCTGCAATTCCATGTTTGAATCGATCCAATCCGGTTTCCTCGCCTGACATCCTTTGTGACTGTGACAAAGGTAAACTATCCCTCCTCGTCCTTCTCCATCTGTCTGCAGCCTTTGACACGGGTGACCACTCCATCCTCCTCCAACGCCTCTCCACCGTCGTCCAGCTGGTTGGGACTGCACTCGCCTGGTTCCATTCTTATCTATCTAACTGTAGCCAGAGAATCACCTGCAACGGGTTCTCTTCCCGCCCCTGCATCATTACCTCTTGTGCCCCCCAAGGTTCTATTCTTGGCCCCCTCCTATTTCTCATCTACATGGTGTCCTTGGTGACATCATCCAAAAACATAGCGTCAGTTTCCACATGTACACTGATGACACCCAGTTCTACTTCACTACAACTTCTTTCGACCCTCCACTGTCTCTAAATTGTCAGACTGCTTGTCCGACATTCAGTTCTGGATGAGCAGAAATTTTCTTCAATTGAATATTGGGAAGACCGAAGCCATTGTTTTCGGTCCCCGCCACAAGCTCCATTCCCTAGCCACTGATTCCATCCCTCTCCCCAACTCTTATGAGGCTGAACCACATTGATCGTAACCTTGACCCTGAAATGAGCTTTCGACAACATATCCGCAGCATAACCAAGACTGCCTATTTCCCCCTCTGTAACATCGCCCATCTCCGCCCCTGCCTCAGCTCATCCACTGCTGAAGCTCACATCCACGCCTTTGTTACCTCCAGACTTGACTATTCCAACGCAGTCCTGGCCGGCCTCCCACATTCTACCCCACGTAAACTAGAGGTGATCCAAAACCTGGCTGTCCATGTCCTAACTCTCACCAACCCACCCATCACCCTTGTGCTCGCTGACCTACATTGGCTCCCGGTTAAGCAACACCTCGATTTCAAAATTCTCCTTATTTTCAAATCCCTCCATGGCCTCGCCCCTCCCTATTTCTGTAATCTCCTCTAGCCGCACAACTACCCCCCAAGGTGTCTGCGCTCCTCTAATTCTGCCCTCTTGAGCATCCCTGATTATAATCACTCCACCATCGGTGGCTGTGCCTTCTGTTGCCTGGTCCCCAAGTTGTGGAACTCCCTCCCTAAACCTCTCCACCTCTCTTTTCTTTTTCCTCTTTCAAGACGCTTCTTAAAATCGACCTCTTTGAGCAAGCTTTTGGTCACCTGCGCTAATTTTCTACTTATGCGGCTCGGTGTCAAATTTTTTCGTTCATAATACCTGTACTCCTGTGAAGCTCCTTGGGACATTTTGTTACATTAAAGGCGCTATATAAATACAAGTTGTTGTTGTATATCTGACTTGGATAGTGATATTTGATTTGCTTTCCAATACCATAGGAAAGCACCCAACATGCAGCTCGCACTAGCCTCTTGTTTCTCATTGTTCCATTAGCGTGGTCATCATCATAGGCAGTCCCTTGGAATCGAGGAAGACTTGCTTCCACTCTTAAAATGAGTCCTTAAGTGGCTGAATAGTCCAATATGAGAAACACAGTCCCTGTCACAGGTGGGACAGATAGTTGTTGAGGGAAGGGGTGGGTGGGACAAGTTTTCCGCACGCTGCCTGCGCTTGATCTCTGCATGCTCTCGGCGACAAGACTCGAGGTGCTCAGCGCCCTCCCGGATGCTCTTCCTCCACTTAGGGTGGACTGGTCTTTGGCCATTGACTCCCAGATGTCAGTGGGGATGTTGCACTTTATTAGGGAGGCTTTGAGGGTGTCCTTGTATCGTTTCCTCTGCCCATCTTTGGCTTGTTTGCCATGAAGGAGCTCCGAGTAGAGCGTTTGCTTTGAGAGTCTCGTGTCTGGCATGCGGACAATGTGGCCTGCCCAGCGGAGCTGATCGAGTGTGGTCAGTGCTTCGATGCTGGGGATGTTGGCCTGGTCGAGGGCGCTAATGTTGGTGCGTCTGTACTGTACCAGAGCGTGGTACTGTACCAGAGAAGTCACATTTCCTCAGAGGAATGTGGAAAAGTACCCCCGGCTGTCAAAAGTGCAACCCAGCCTCCCATCCCACTGCACCAGAACAGCGACGGCACCAATGGCCAGTGCCCAGACAGAAACCTCTCCCAACTGGAAATGTGGAGCAGGAAAAACTGGCCGACTTTTCCCCCTCTCCTTAACCCAGGCAAGGTCAGTCGTAGTACTGCTGGGAGCTGCCTGGGCAGTGCATTTAACACAAAGCATCCGAAAGGAAAGGAGACTTATGTATTTTAGGTATTCAGCAATAAAGGAGCTGTAACAGACTTCGAGAATGTTCCTCCGAAGGGCATTGAGTCACAGATATCAGCTTCCCCGCCCTCCCAATACAGAGCTGAAGTGATCAGAGGCAGCAATCACAAGCTTAGCAAAGTGAGGCTCATTGTTCTAATCCGATGTACGTGCTCCCACATGAGTCAGATAGAAATCAGAGGTAGGAACCTTATCCTCTCTTCTGCCGTCCCCCGAATCACTAGCCCTCCCCCCAAAAACCTCAGTTTCCGATTGGCACCCAGCCTCAACAGCTCTTTGGGGGAGAGAGTTCCAGATTTTATGTGAAGAAGTGCTTCCTAATTGTCATGTATCCCACATGGCCACTGTTGGTACTATCACAAGGTGTGCCACCAGAGGGCACAGCAGTGGGAGACTCGTAGGTTACCTGTACAGGTGTGCCTGGCCTAGTATAAAAGGCAGGCCGCCAGGTGTGATCCCCACTCTGGAGTTAGCAAATAAAGGACTACGGTCACTATAGTTCAAGTACAACACACTGCCTCATGGAGTCATTACCAGTGCATCTAAGGACACAACACTGACATCACACTGAATGGCCTGATTCTACATTTAAGCCGCCTTTTCCTGGACAACTCCCCACCACCAGCACCCTATCAATTACATTAATCATCTTAGACATCTCAATTAGATCACCCTTTGATTGTCTATATTCAAGGGAATACAGAACTCGTCTGTGCAACCTGTCCTTGTAACTTAACCCTTTTAGCCCCAATCTCATCAGGGTGAATCTGTGCTGCCCCCCCCCCCGGGCTAATATATTCGGCCTGCCCCTCCGCTCCCCGGGTCAATATATCCAGCCTGCACCATCCCTCCCCGGGCCAATATATCCAGCCTGTCCCCGGGCCAGTATATCCAGCGTGCCCGCCCACCAGGCCAATATATCCAGCCTGCACCCACCCCTCCCCGGGCCAATATATTCAGCCTGGCCCCCGTCCTCCCCAGGCCAATATATCCAGCCTGCCCCCCGGCACTGGGCCAATATACCCAGCCTGACCCCCGCTCCCTCGGGGCCAATATATCCAGCCTGCCCCCTGCCTCTCTGGGCCAATATATCCAGCGTGCCCCCTGCCCCCCCGGGCCAATATATCCACCTGCCCCCCGCCCCCCCCCGGGCCAATATATCCAGCCTGCCCCCAGCCCCTCGGGGCCAATATATCCAGCCAGTGGCAGTTCGGGGACCAGCTGGTGCAGGGGCAGGGGCTGAAGGTAAAACAAAGAAGTAGAAAGAAATTGAAGGGTGTCGTCACAGCCAGGCAGGTAAATGATTGGCTGGTGGATTGGTGAGTATTTAATCTTTTTTTTTCTTACTATTTCCTTATCAATAGATAACCTTTGACATTGTTGCCAAATTAAGTTAATTTAAGGGTTAAGTCATAGCAGGAGAGCCCAGACCTGTGTCATGCTCCTCCTGTGCTATGTGGGAACTCAGGGACGCTTCCAGTGTCCCTGATGACTACATGTGTGGGAAGTATATCCTGCTGCAGCTCCTGACAGACCGCATTGCGGCACTGGAGCTGCGGGTGGATTCACTCTGGAGCATCCGTGATGCTCAGGATATCATGAATAGCACGTTTAGTGAGTTGGTCACACCGCAGGTAAAGGTTACTCAGGCAGATAGGGAATGGGTGACCATCAGGTAGAGCAGTGGAAGGAAGGTAGTGCAGGGGTCCCCTGTGGTCATCCCCCTCCAAAACAGATACTCCACATTGGGTGCTGTTGGGGGGGATGACTCATCAGGGGAGGGCAGCAGCAGCCAAGTTCATGGCACCATGGGTGGCTCTACTGCACAGGAGTGCAGGAAAAAGAGTCGGACCGCTTTACTGATAGGGGATTCTAGTGTAAGGGGAATAGATAGGCGTTTCTGCGGCCGCAATCGAGACTCCAGGATGGTATGTTGCCTCCCTGGTGCAAGGGTCAAGGATGTCTCTGAACGGCTGCAGGACATTTTGGAGGGGGAGGGTGAACAGCCAGGTGCCGTGGTGCATATAGGTACCAACAATATCGGTAAAAAAACGAGATGAGCTCCTACAAGCTGAAATTAGGGAGCTAGGAGTTAAATTAAAAAGTAGGACCTCAAAAGCTAATAATCCCAGGATTGCTGCCAGTGTCACGTGCTAGTCAGAGTAGAAATAGCAGGATAGCTCAGATGAATATGTGGCTTGAGGAGTGGTGCAGAAGGAAGGGATTCAAATTCCTGGGACATTGGAACCGGTTCTGGGGGAGATGGAACCAGTACAAATCGGAAGGTCTGCACCTGGGAACCAATGTCCTGGGGGAGTGTTTGCTAGTGCTGTTGGGGAAGGGTTATACTAATATGGCAGGGGGATGGGAACCTATGCAGGGAGACAGAGGGAAGTAAAATGGGGGCAGAAGCAAAAGATAGAAAGAAGAAAAGCAAAAATGGAGGGCAGAGAAACCCAGGCAAAAATCAAAAAGGGCCACATTACAGCAAATTTCTAAAGGGACAAAGTGTGTTAAAAAGACAAGCCTGAAGGCTCTGTTCCTTAATGCGAGGAGTATTTGTAATAAGATGCACGAATTAACTGCGCAAGCAGCTGTTAACGAATATGATATAATTGAGATTACGGAGACATGGCTCCAAGGTGACCAAGGCTGGGAACTCAACATCCGTGGTGTTCAACATTCAGAAAAGATAGACAGAAATAAAAAGGAGGTAGGGTAATTTTGCTGGTTAAAGATGAAATTAACGCAATAGTAAGATAGGACATTAGCTTGGATGATGTGGAATCTGTATGGGTAGAACTGCGGAATACCAAAGGACAGAGAACGCTAATGGGAGTTGTGTACAGACCATCAAACAGTAGTAGTGAGGTTGGGGTCAGCATCAAATAAGAAATTAGAGATGCGTGCAATAAAGGTACAGCAGTTATCATGGGCGACTTTAATCTGCATATAGAGTGGACTAACCAAACTGATAGCAATACGGTGGAGGAGTATTTCCTGGAGTGCATTAGGGATGGTTTTCTAGACCAATATGCCGAGGATCCAACGACAGGGCTGGCCATCCTAGACTGGGTGATGTGTAATGAGAAAGGACTAATTAGCAATTTTATTGTGCGAGGCCCCTTGGGGAAGAGTGGCCATAATATGGTAGAATTCTTTATTAAGATGGAGAGTGACACAGTTAATTCAGAGACTAGGATCCTGAACTTAACGAAAGGTAACTTCGATGGTATGAGACATGAATTGGCTAGAATAGACTGGCGAATGATACTTAAAGGGTTGACGGTGGATAGGCAATGGCAAACATTTAAAGATCACATGGATGAACTTCAATAATTGTACAATAGAGTAAAAATAAAATGGGGCTCAACCATGGCTAACAAGGGAAATTTGGGATAGTGTTAAATCCAAGGAAGCGGCATATAAATTGGCCAGAAAAAGCAGCAAACCTGAGGACTGGGAGAAATTTAGAATTCAGCAGGAGGAGGACAAAGGGTTTAATTAGGAGGGGGAAAATAGAGTATGAGAGGAAGCTTGCTGGGAACATAAAAACTGACCGCAAAAGCTTCTATAGATATGTGAAGAGAAAAAGATTAATGAAGACAAACGTAGGCCCCTTGCAGTCAGAATCAGGTGAATTTATAATGGGGAACAAAGAAATGGCAGACCAATTGAACAAATACTTTGGTTCTGTCTTCACGAAGGAAGACACAAATAACCTTCCGGAAACACTAGCGGACCGAGGGTCTAGCGAGAAGGAGAAACTGAAGTAAATCTTTATTAGTCAGGAAATTGTGTTAGGGAAATTGATGGGATTGAAGGCCACTAAATCACCAGGACCTGATAGTCTACATCCCAGAGTACTTAAGGAAGTGGCCCTAGAAATAGTGGATGCATTGGTGATCATTTTCCAACAGTCTATTGACTCTGGATCAGTTCCTATGGACTGGAGGGTAGTTAATGTAACATCACTTTTTAAAAAAGGAGGGAGAGAGAAAATGGGAATTATAGACCGGTTAGCCTGACATCAGTGGTGGGGAAAATGTTGGAATCAATTATTAAAGATGAAATAGCAGCGCATTTGGAAAGCAGTGACAGCATCGGTCCAAGTCAGCATGGATTTATGAAAGGGAAATCATGCTTGACAAATCTTCTAGAATTTTTTGAGGATGTAACTAGTGGAGTGGACAAGGGAGAACCAGTGGATGTGGTGTATTAGGACTTTCAAAAGGCTTTTGACAAGGTCCCACACAAGAGATTGGTGTGCAAAATTAGAGCACATGGTATTGGGGGTAATGTATGGACTGGTTGGCAGACAGGAAGCAGAGAGTCGGGATTAACGGGTCCTTTTCAGAATGGCAGGCAGTGACCAGTGGGGTGCTGCAGGGTTCAGTGCTGGGACCCCAGCTCTTTACAATATACATCAGTGATTTAGATGAAGGAATTGAGTGTAACATCTCCAAGTTTGCAGATGACACCAAGCTGGGTGGCGTGAGCGGTGAGGAGGACGTTAAGAGGCTGCAGGGTGACTTGGACAGGTTAGGTAAATGCATGGCAGATGCAGTATTATGTGGATAAATGTGAGATTATCCACTTTGGTGGCAAAAATATGAAGGCAGAATATTATCTTAATGGCGGCAGATTCGGAAAAGGGGAGGTGCAACAAGACCTGAGTGTCATGGTACATCAGTCATTGAAGGTTGGCATGCAGGTGTAGAAGGCGGTGAAGAAGGCAAATGGCATGTTGTGGATTTGAGTATAGGAGCAGGGAGGTGTTGCTACAGTTGTACAGGGCCTTGGTGAGGCCTCACCTAGAATATTGTGTACAGTTTTGTGCTCCTAATATGAGGAAGGACGTTCTTGCTATTGAGGGAATGCAACGAAGGTTCACCAGACTGATTCCCGGGATGGCAGGATTGACATATGAAGAAAAACTGGATCGACTAGGCTTATATTCACTGGAATTTAGAAAAATGAGAGTGGATCTCAGAGAAACGTATAAGATTCTGACGGGATTGGACAGGTTAGATGCAGGAAGAATGTTCCCGATGTTGGGAAGTCCAGAACCAGGGGTCACAGTCTAAGGATAAGGGGTAAGCCATTTAGGACCGAGATGAGGAGAAACTTCTTCACTCAGAGAATTGTGAATCTGTGGAATTCTCTACCACAGAAAGTTGTTGAGGCCAGTTCGTTAGATATATTCAAAAGGGAGTTAGATGTGGCCCTTACGGCTAAAAGGATCAAGGAGAATGGAGAGAAAACAGGAATGTGGTGCTGATATACTTATAAGTATATCATTAATTCTGTAAGGACCACAACCAAGTACTTTCCCCCACTCTAGAGAAACCCCAATTACAATGCTGATATCCACCTAGAAGTTCTCCGTTGGCTAGGACTACCTCTTGCCCGCCCTCCCGCCCGCCCGTTATCAACGATGACTGACTGGTGGTGAAGGCTCGAAGGGCTATTCCTGCACCTATTTTCTATGTTTCTATGTTTCCTTGTCCACCACGTTAGTGATCTCCTCCAAAAATCCAACTAGGTTCCTTAGACATGACCTACCCTTTACAAATCCATGCTGGTTCCCTCATCAGCTCATATTTGGTACCCTGTCCCCAATAACAGTTTCTAGTAACCACCCTGCGTTAGACCAATCGAATGAAGTTTCTTATAAAAGTTTGCAATGCATCTACAATTCAACAAATGAAGAGTTGCTGCAACTGCTACAAGTTAACTTGTAAAAAACGAGTCTCGTCGCCGAGAGCATGCAGAAAACAAGCGCAGGCAGCGGAAGGAGCGTGCGGCAAACCAGACTCCCCGCCCACTCTTTCCTTCAATGCCTGTCTGTCCCACCTGTGACAGAGATTGCAATTCCCGTATTGGACTGTTCAGTCACCTGAGAACTCACTTTTAGAGTGGAAGCAAGATTTCGAGGGATTGCCTCTGATGACACTTGTAAGTAGTGAGTCACGAGAAAGAGCCCATCGTGCCGGGGCATTGGCAAAAAGACTACGCGAGTTTAGAACTTACCTTTATTAGATTTGGCGACAGCTGCATGAAGGTCCTCACCAGTCTCGGACTTGCCGATTAAACAAAGGTATCTTTCCTCAGCCCAGTTGTCTTGAACTAACATATACTTTTTGGTTCCCAGCATTACTCCATTGGTGAAGGACCCACTGCCATCGGTTTGAACCAGACACCGAATCTGATCGGACTGTAACACAAGAGTTGGTACACGTCAGGAGGCTTAAACACTGAACTCAAACTGTTATGTATGTAAACATTGTAACTGTGTAAGACTTGCCACCTGAGGGCGCAACTGTTGGAGGCCCAAGAGTCACCTGCACACCTCGTGCAAGGGAGTATAAAAGGTTGTCTGCCATGCTGCTTAGCACTCTGGAGTTGTATTAAAGAGACTAAAGTCACATCAGTTTTAGCTCACAGTACTCAGTCTTGTGGAGTTCTTCCATAACACAAACACACAAACAAAAGCCGAATATTGCGGATACTACAAATCCGATTAGCGGGCTCGGGAAACTACGCGTGTGCAGAAGGCTGCACAAAATGTTCCTACAGATGATCACACAGAGAGACAGAGAGAGGGACAGACAGAGAAAGAGAGAGAGAGACAGGGTCAGAGAGAGAGAGACAGGGACACAGACACAGAGAGAGAGAGAGACAAACAGACAGACAGACAGAGATAGAGAGACAAGGACACAGAGAGAGAGCGTGAAACAGAGAATGTGAGACAGAGACAGGAAAAGACAGACAGACAGACAGAGAGAGAAAGACATAGAAAGAGAGACAGGGGAAGACAGACAGACAGAAAGAGAGAGACTGATGGAGAGAGAAAGAGAGAAACAGAGATACAGAGAGAGACTGACGGAAAGAGAGAGAGAGGCAAAGAGAGAGAGATGGGCAAAGAGAGAGGGGAGTGAAGGGATGGGGAGAAGCGAAGGGAAAGGGAGAGGTGAAGGGATGGGGAGAGAGAAGGGATGGGGAGAGAGATGGGATAGGGAGAGGAAAGAGGGAAGAGAGGTGTTATGTCTTTATTACTTTTATGAAAGACTCCATGAGGCCTAGTATTGTACTTGAGCTGCTGTGACCTTAATCCCATTTATTGCAACTCCAGAGTGAGGCACAAGCATGGTGGGCAGCCTTTTACACTGGGCCCTGCACACCTATGCAGGTGACCCTCAGGTCTCCCACCGCAGTGCCCTCTGGTGGCACACCTTATGTGACTATACAGTTAGTATACATGGTCTACATACATGACATCACTTCCCCCCAAGTCTTTAATGCAAATTGACTTGTACATTGACGGTGACCTGGGCTTTGCTGTTCCTGGTTGACCATTGGAGGGTCGCTTCTAACTTGGGTGGGTTGGTAGTGAGATTTGTTGCCAGTGGAGGTCGCAGTGGTTTTTGGTTGAGTCCATGACTACTCCATTCTTCCCCCCACCACACAGATCATGCTCATTACATACAAGTTGCATTCAAGTTCATCACATGAGTTTTACATTTACATCTTGGTACATTTGTTGGATGGATTATAGTTGCGTTTCTTTTTGTGTGGTACAGTTACATGATCAGTACAGGTATATCAGTACAGGTACACAAGGACAGTCTAGTCCCAGCACAGCCGGATGAGATCCTGGGTCGTCTGATGGCGGCGCAGTGCCCCATGGGTCTGTGGGTGAGGTGAGCTCATTTTGCTCGAGTTGCTGGAGCTCAGGGCTCTTGCCGTTACTCCTAGTGTCAGGCAGGACCAAAGAGAGCTGATGTGTCTGTGACCTCCCGGTCCTTTTCGTTTGCACAGTGTCGCTGCTGCTCCCTGGGAAGCGGTCTGAATGAGTGAGCATTTCGTCTAAGCGATGGTGGGGCTGCCTCATCTTGTCTAGCAGTTTGCTGGGGACTGCTGACTCGCTTTCCTTGAGGGCACTGTTGTGAGCACTCTCTAGTTTGAGATCCTGGCTGGTCCATGTCCCATTCGGAGGAGTCGTTTTGTGTGACCCTTCACTCTTGGGCATTGCCGTGGTGGCAAGTGGGTTTGTGGGCTGCGACGGTAGCCAACTGCGAGCATAGGCACAGTTTACTGTTTTTGGCCGTGGCAGTTCATGCCATCGGGTGCCTGCAATGTTAAACTGGTGCCTCTGCTCTCCGGGATCGTTTACTCTGTGGCTTGTCTACTTCTGTCAGCTGTGGGGACACTTTATGATACATCATTCTGGCCCCAGTGATGCAGGCTACAGCATTGGGTAGCCCGCTGGACCTGTATACAACCGTTAGGTGTTCGCCTCCTACATTGGCTGATTGCAATTTGCACCCGACATCGCTCAACAACATTTTGCTCATTATAGCTGGACTTTTACATTGGTTACCAATTTCAAGCAGTTTATTCAAAAATGGCGGGTTGCTGGCCTCCTTTAAAATGGCCTTACTTCTTTTACACCAATCGTCTTCCTTGCGTGGAACCATGTGTCGTTGCTCCATTAGCGCTGCACCTCGTGGTTTGCACACCATTTTTTCCTTGTCCATGATGTCAACTGCCGCGAACTTCTTTCCCAGGGATTCTGCCACCGAAGCTGGGATGGCGCCCTTGGATCTAATCTTCCTCCCCAGGAGACCTGCCACTGAAACCGGGAAGGTGCGTTCAGGTCGTCTCGGCTGGATCATCGCCGCGCAGTCATGATGAGCAGTCGGAGGCTGCGCAGATCTACTCTCTGGTGCCTGGTCCAACCGAACGTGGGGGCTTGCTCAGCCTCTGAGCATTGGGGACATCGATCGCTGGAGGGCTGAAGTTTTCCCAGTTCCAATTAATCTTCCCCATCCATCTTCTTCCAAGTAGCGTTGGTCCATCACCTGAAACAATCCACAATGGTAAATTGTGCACCACGCCATCTTGGGATACACTTACATCCACACTACCAACAACTGATATCAGTTCCTTGGTGTAGGTGCGCAGCTTTGCCTGAACCGGGATCAGCTTGGGTCGTTCAGCTTGATCATTCCATAGCTTCTCAAAGGCTTCCTGGCTCATTACTGACTGGCTCGCCCCCGTGTCCACTTCCATGAAGACTGGAACGCCATTTATCTCGACTTCCATTATCACTGGAGGACAATCTGTGGTGCAGGTATATACTCCATACACCTCGTCCTGGGACTGAGCTGCCTCTCTAGCCATCTCCTCGTAATCCGCGCTGGATTCACAGCAATCTGCTGACTCCTCTTCCGCATGTTGAGTCACAGCTCTTTTGCACATTCGCTGGAGGTGGCCCTTTGTGCTGCAGCTTTTGCACACATAGTTTCTGAACCGACACTGATGAGCCCTGTGACTGCCTCCGCAACGCCAGCATGGTGCTACTCGACTCACGTTTGCACCCTTCGGCAGACTCTGAGTTAAAGGACTCGGGGGCCTGTACGCTCTGCCCTGGGCAGATTTACATGCAACAGTTCTGCCTGTGAAAGGCGCCATTCTATTTACAGTACTTGCCGGGTTTGAGTCCTGAGAGTGAGTCATCATCTGCTTGGAGCTGCAGCTTGAGGTCATGAACGCCTGGCTGATGCTGATGGCCTTCTGCAGAGTGACGGTGGTTTCAGCAGACAGTAGCCTGTGAAGAAGGGTCTCATGACCGATGCCAATTACAAAGATGTGCCGCATCAGTGAGGGATGCGCCGAATTCACACGGTCCTGCCAGCCTCCTGAGGTCGGCAGCGTACTTCGATTTCCTGGCCCTCGGGGCGGCAGTGTGTATGAAATCGATGCCTGGCCGTGAGGATGCACTCCTTCAGTTTGAGTTGGGCTGATCATTCCCTCAGTACCCCTTTCCTGCTTTCTCTCCATACCCCTTGAGATCTCTTGAGCCGTAAGGGCCATATCTAACTCCCTCTTGAATATATCCAATTAACTGGCCTCAACAACTCTCTGCGGCAGGGAAGTCCACAGGTTAACAACTCTCTGAGTGAAGAAGTTTCTCCTCATCTCAGTCCTAAATGGCCTACTCCTTATCCTAAGACTATGTCCCCTGGTTCTGGACTTCCCCAACATCGGGAACATTCTTCCCACATCTAATCTGTCCAGTCCCGTCAGAATCTTATACATTTCTATGAGATCCCCTCTCATCCTTCTAAACTCCAGTGAATAAAGGCCCAGTTGATCCAGTCTCTCCTCATGTCAGTCCAGCCATTCCTGGAATCAGTCTGGTGAATGTTCGCTGCACTCCCTCAATAGCAAGAACATCCTTCCTCAGATTAGGAGACCAAAACTGGACACAATATTCCAGGTGAGGCCTCACCAAGGCCCTGTACAACTGCAGTAAGACCTCCCTGCTCCTATACTCAAATTCCCTAGCTATGAAGGCCAACATACCATTTGCCTTCCTCACCATCTGCTGTACCTGCTTGCCAACTTTCAACGACTGATGAACCATGACACCCAGGTCTCGTTGCACCTCCCCTTTTCCTAATCTGCCACCATTCAGATAATATTCGGCCTTCGTGTTTTTGCCACCAAAATGGATAACCTCACATTTATCCACATTATACTGCATCTGCCATGCATTTGCCCACTCACCTAACCTGTCCAAGTCACCCTGCAGCCTCGTAGAGTCTTCCTTACAGTTCACACCGCCACCCAGTTTAGTGTCATCTGCAAACTTGGAGATATTACACTCAATTCTTTCATCTAAATCATTAATGTATATTGTAAAGAGCTGGGGTCCCAGCACTGAGCCCTGCGGCACTCCACTAGTCACTGCCTGCCATTCTGAAAAGGACCCGTTTATCCCGACTCTCTGCTTCCTGTCTGCCAGCCAGTTCTCTATCCATGTCAGTACATTACCCCCAATATCATGTGCTTTGATTTTGCACACCAATCTCTTGTGTGGGTCCTTGTCAAAAGTATTTTGAAAGTCCAAATGCACCACATACACTGGTTCTCCCTTGTCCACTCTGCTAGTTTCATCCTCAAAAAATTCCAGAAGATTCGTCAAGCATGATTTCCCTTTCATAAATCCATGCTGACTTGGACCGATCCTGTCACTGCTTTCCAAATGCGCTGCTATTTCATCCTTAATGACTGATTCCAATATTTTCCCCACTATTGATGTCAGGTTATCCGGTCTTAATTACCCGTTTTCTCTCCCTCCTTTTTTAAACACTGGTGTTACATTAGCTACCCTCCAGTCCATAGGAACTGATCCCGAGTCAAAAATGTTGGAAAATGATCACCAATGCATCCACTATTTCTAGGGCCACTTTCTTAAGTACTCTGGGATGCAGACTATCAGGCCACAGGGATTTATCAGCCTTCAATCCCATCAATTTCCCTAACACAATTTCCCACTTTATAAGGATATTCTTCAGTTCCTCCTTCTCACTAGACCCACTGTCCCCTAATACATTCGGAAGATTATTTGTGTCATCCTTCGTGAAGACAGAACCAAAATATTTGTTCAATTGGTCTGCCATTTCTTTGTTCCCCATTATAAATTCACCTGAATCCGACTGCAAGAGACCTACGTTTGTCTTCACTAATCTTTTTCTGTTCACATATTTATAGAAGCTTTTGCAGTCAGTTTTTATGTTCCCTGCAAGCTCCCTCTTGTACTCTATTTTCCCCCTCTTAATTAAACCCTTAGTCCTCCTTTGTTGAATTCTAAATTTCTCCCAATCCTCAGGTTTGTTGCTTTTTCTAGCCAATTTATATGCCTCTTCCTTGGTTTAAACACGATCTTTAATTTCCCTTGTTAGCCACGGTTGAGCCACCTTCCCCGTTTTATTTTTACTCCAGACAGGGATGTACAATTGCTGAAGTGCATCCATATGATCTTTAAATGTTTGCCATTGCTTATCCACCGTCAACCCTTTAAGTATCCTTTGCCAGTCTATTCTAGCCAATTCACGCCTCATAACGTCGAAGTTACCTTTCCTTAAGTTCAGGACCCTAGTTTCCGAATTAACTGTGTCACTCTCCATCTTAATAAAGAATTCTACCATATTATGGTCACTCTTCCCCAAGGGGCCTCGCACAACAAGATTGCTAATTAGTCCCTTCTCATTACACATCACCCAGTCTAGGATGGCCAGCTCTCTGGTTGGTTCCTCGACATATTGGTCTAGAAAACCATCCCTAATACACTCGAGGAAATCCTCCTCCATCGCATTGCTACCAGTTTGGTTAGCCCAATCAATATGTAGATTAAAGTCGCCCATGATAACTGCTGTACCTTTATTGCATGCATTCCTAATTTCTTGTTTGATGCTGTCCCCAACCTCACTACTACTGTTTGGTGGTCTGTACACAACTCCCACTAGCATTTTCTGCCCTCTGGTATTCCGCAGCTCCACCCATACCGATTCCACATCATCCAGGCTAATATTTCTCCTTACTATTGCATTAATTTCCTCTTTAACCAGCAGCGTCACCCCACCTCCTTTTCCTTTCTGTCTATCCTTCCTAAATGTTGAATACCCCTGGATGTTGAGTTCCCAGTCTTGGTCACCCTGGAGCCATGTCTCCGTGATGCCAATTACATCATATTCGTTAACTGTTATCTGCACACTTAATTCGTCCATCTTATTCCGAATACTCCTCGCATTGAGGCACAGAGCCTTCAGGCTTATCTTTTTAACACACTTTGTCCCTTTAGAATTTTGCTGTAATGTGGCCCTTTTTCTTTTTTGCCTTGGGTTTCTCTGCCCTCCACTTTTACTATTCTCCTTTCTATCTTTTGCTTCTACCTCCATTTTATTTCCCTCTGTCTCCCAGCATAGGTTCCCATTCCCCTGCCATGTTAGTTTAACTCCTCCCCAACAGCATGAGCAAACACTCCCCCTAGGACATTGGTTCCGGTCCTACCAAGGTGCAGACTGTCCGGTTTGTACCGGTCCCACCTCCCCGAGAACTAGTTTCAATGTCCCAGGAATTTAAATCCCTCTCTCTTGCACCACTCCTCAAGCCACGTATTCATCTGAGCTATCCTGCGATTCGTACTTTGACTAGCGCGTGGTACTGGTAGCAATCTGAGATTACTACTTTTGATGTCCTACTTTTTAAATTTAGCTCCTAGTTCCCTAAATTTGTCTTGTAGGACCTCATCCCATTTTTTACCTATATCGTTGGTACCTATATGCACCATGGCAACTGGCTGTTCACCCTCCCTTTTCGGAATGTCCTGCACCCGCTCCGAGACATCTTTGACCCTTGTACCAGGGAGGCAACATACCATCCTGGAGTCTCGGTTGCGGCTGCAGAAACGCCTATCTACTCCCCTTACAATCGAATCCCCTATCACTATCTCCCACTCTTTTTCCTGCCCTCCTGTGCAGCAGAGCCACCCACGGTGCCATGAACTTGGCTGCTGCTGCCCTCCCCTAATGAGTCATCCCCCTCAACAGTACCCAAAGCGGTGTATCTGTTTTGCAGGGGGATGACTGCAGGGGACCCCTGCACTATGTTCCTTCCACTGCTCTTCCTGTTGGTCACCCATCCCCTATCTGGCTGTGTACCTTTTACCTGCGGTAAGACCAACTCGCTAAATGTGCTATTCACGTCATTCTCAGCATCGTGGATGCTCCAAAGTGAATCCACCCGTCGCCGAGAGCATGCAGAAATCAAGCGCAGGCAGCGGAACGAGTCCCACCCACTCCTTCCCTCAACGACTATCTGTCCCACCTGTGACAGAGACTGTGGCTCTCATATTGGACTGTACAGCCACCTAAGAACTCATGTTAAGAGTGGAAGCAAGACTTCCTCGATTCAGAGGGACTGCCTATGATGATGATGAAATACAATATTGATGATCACAGCACCCATACCTGGCCACAGTCTACGCAATCTGGGCAGTCTCCGCCGGGTCCCACACTGGGAAACAGCAAGTCTTGAGACTAGATTTGTTATGTATTTAACCCCTTGTAATCTGCATCACACCTGTCCACCAGAGGACCTACCTGTTGGAGTCCCAAGGGATCCCAGCAGGCCACCCACGAGGTACCTGCACTCTGGAACTACAATAAAGGAGCTAAGGTCACACTTGCTCATTACACACAGTACTCGGTCTGCCCATTTATTATGAGTACAACAAGATTGGTCATCAAATCATATTGATAGAAGTGGCCCTGGTCGAACAGACAACTTGCAGCCGATTGAACAGCAACAGCACAGGGATGCTGACACCGCAGCCTTATCCCAAGGACTTTTAATTGGTAAATGGCGGGGGCTGTAGGGGGAGGGGAGGGCTCAGGTGAAATTGTAGTCCAAATAATAGTTCAAAAACAAACAACAGGGAAGAGAGTGGAGCAAGTCAGAAATTGTGCTTTAGGCACTACACAGGTAAAGGAAAACTAAAAGATGTAAAGTGATTAAACCAGGAAAAGTAAGGAATGTCAGTAAAACATTAGCTCTGAAGTTTAGGCTAGGCTGTGTGGCCCAAATAAGTGTTCTTTATACAAATGCACGGAATCTAAGGAATAAATAGCAGAGGGGGAGGAGTAGCCTTAGTAATTAAGGATGAAATCGCTTCAATGATGAGAGGATATAACAAGAGGTAAGCAGGCAGTGGTGTCTTTAAGGGTAGAATTAAGAAATAAGAAAGGATTTAAGACTGTAGTGAGAGTTGTGTATTGGCCCTGACGACGAGATCCAACAGGCCCTGGCCCAAGACTACCCTAAGTGGAGGAAGTGCATCCGGGAGGGCGCTGAGCACCTCGAGTTTCAACACCGAGAGCATGCAGAAATCAGCATAAGTCCCACCCACCCACCCCTTTCCTCAACGACTATCTGTCCCACCTGTGACAGAGTCTGTGGCTCTTGTATTGGACTGTTCAGCCACCAAAGAACTCACTTCAGGAGTGGAAGCAAGTCTTCCTCGATTCCGAGGGATTGCCCATGATGATGATGGTATCGGCCCCCTGGTAGCAGCTGTGAAGTGCTAGATTGTATGAATGCAAAGATTAGACAAGCAGGTAGTAAAGGTAGAGTGGTTGAAATGGGAGGTTTTAAACTTCTATATAGATTGGGATAAGCAGACTGGCACCTGTCAGAAAGGTAGCAAATTTCTTGATTGTAAACGGGATAACTTTCTACAACAGTATGTCCTAGAACTAACAAGGGGCAAGTCATATTAGATTTAATAATGAGTAATGAGCCAGATTTAATTAACAGCATAATGGTGCATGAACATTTATCCGATAGCGATCATAATTGCAAAGTGCCGCAGTACAGCGGGACCTGGGGGTACTTGTGCATGAAACACAAAAGGATAGTATGCAGGTATAGCACGTGATCAGGAAGGCCAATGATATCTTGGCCTTTATTGCAAAGGGGATGGAGTATAAAAGCAGGGAAGTCTTACTACAGCTATATAAGGTATTGGTGAGGCCACACCTGAAATACTGCGTGCAGTTTTGGTTTCTATACTTACGAAAGGATATACTTACTTTGGAGGCAGTTCAGAGAAGGTTCACTCAGTTGATTCCAGGGATGAGGGGGTTGACCTATGAGGAAAGGTTGAGGAGGTTGGGCCTCTACTCATTGGAATTCAGAAGAATGAGAGGTGATCTTATCGAAACGTATAAGATTATAAGGGGGCTTGACAAGGTGGATGCAGAGAGAATGTTTCCACTGATGGGGGAGAATAGAACTAGAGGGCACAATCTTAGAATAAGGGGCCGCCCATTTAAAACAGAGATGAGGAGAAATTTCTTCTGAGGGTTGTAAATCTGTGGAATTTGCTGCCTCAAAGAGCTGTGGAAGCTGGGACATTGAATAAATTTAAGACAGAAATAGACAGTTACTTAAACATTAAGGGGTTATGGGGAGCGGGCGGGGAAGTGGAGCCGAGTCCATGATCAGATCAGCTGTGATCTTATTGAATGGCGGAGCAGGCTCGAGGGGCCGTATGGCCTAATCCTGTTGCTATTTCGTATGTTCTTATGTTCTATAATACGATCGAGTTCAACATAGCATTTGAAAGGGAGAAATGCGAAACAGCAACAGGTTGAACCTCCCTTATCCGGAACCACCCTTCGTTCGGAACCATTCCTGGCCACCAGGTGGCGCATGCGCACAACACGGCCAGTGAAAAATATGAAAAATAAATTTACCCAACTTTGGAGCCGGCACCTGCGGCCCCGCTCGGCCCGCAAAACCTCCTACCCCTGACTGCTGAATCAGTGCCGCCCCTCCCCCCCACACCCACAGCCCCCGGGCGCAGCAACCTGCTTTGCAAAATGCCCAATGCAGAGACACACACCCCAAGAGAGAGAGAGAGAGACAGCCCGACACTCACACCGCGAGCTGCAGCCATCGAGCTCCCCAGCATGCCATTTCGCAGCGTTCCCGCTCTCTGTGTTTCTGTGCTGGAAACCTGTCCTGATGATAAGCCATTTTTAGAAACATAGAAACATAGAAAATAGGTGCAGGAGTAGGCCATTCGGCCCTTCGAGCCTGCACCGCCATTCAATTTGGATGAAGAAGGAATGCAGTGTGTTGAACTGGGCCACTGTTCCTGTCATATTAATGGGAAACACAGACAGGCCAGACTGTGCCAAGCACTCAGAGCTGTGAATCATGGTAGGTTTTACCATAAACATTCCCACATTTATTGTTAATGTAGCAATTATTGCATTAATAAACATTATTTTCTTTTTGGGGTGGAGGAGGAAATAGTTTATTTTGATCCAGATGAGAGAAAATGCTACTGGGCAATGGGGAACTTTCCTCTTTCAGAATTGGATATCACAGGAAGTGGATCTAAATCAGCACAGCATGGGTTAGAGACAGAGCAACCTTGCTTCAATGAGGTGTCAGCTGATGTACTGCTGGGTGCAGTGAGAGTGAGGAAGGAGGTAGAGCTGGTCTCCAGTTGTCTTGGGTAATCCTTGCCACTGGACCAAGACCGAGCTCTGTCAAGCCCATGTGGTGGCTGGTGTGCAACGGCCACCACACGTTAAAAAAATCCACGCACAGGCATCTTCCACCCTTCACGATGTAATTCGGGTTCTTCCTTAGAAACACCTGTGAACTCATCCTTTTTTTTGACGTGGAAGCAAGTCATCCTCGTTTCGAGGGACCGCCTATGATGATATGACGGCCGGAAACCTGTGGACAGGTGGGGCTCCCTCAGCGCCCTGCACACTGACCGACTATCTGTCTGTCTGGCTGACTGACAGTCGTTCCAGCCAATCGGCGCACACACACTGACCGCAGCAGCACCCCAGCCCAGCAACAGTGCTTAAAGGTACAGTCCACCATACAGCTCCGCCCAAGTGTTACTGATGTGATGATAATAAAATACAACACAACGTACAGTAATAATAATAAATCACTTTTATTTCTATAGCGCCTTTTTCTAACATTTAATATTCTAACATTGTAAAACATCCCAAGACGATCAACAGATAAATTTGACACCGAGCCACAAAAGAAGAACTGGTAACTAACTCAAATTACATCCCAGTTACATCTGGGGTCTCAGCTGCAGTGACATCTGTACCTGTAGTCTTTTTGAACCAATCTTGCAGCATGTACTTCGGTCTTTCTTTAATGTGTTTGTCTTGAATCATGTAGACATACATGATCTCTTGCTCCGAAATGAAACTTCTTTGCTCCAGTCCTGTTATAAAATCTGTGGCCATCTGAATGCACTTATCGCTAGAAATTCTTTATAATACGAATATGGCAGGGGGTTAAACCAATATGGCAGGGGGATGGGAACCTATGCCGACAGATAGAGAGAATGGGGGCAGAGCAAAAGATAGAAAGAAGTAAAGTAAAAGTGGAGGGCAGAGAAACCCAAAGCAAAAAGCAAAAAGGGTCACATTACAGCAAAATCCTAAAGGGGCAAAGGGTGTTAAAAAGACAAGCCTGAAGGCTCTGTGCCTCAATGCGAGGAGTATTCGGAATAAGGTGGATGAATTAAGTGCGCAGATAGCAGTTAATGGATATGATGTAATTGGCATCACGGAGACATGGCTCCAGGGTGACCAAGGCTGGGAACTCAACATCCAGGGGTATTCAACATTTAGGAAGGATAGACAGAAAGGAAAAGGAGGTGGGGTGGCGTTGCTGGTTAAAGAGGAAATTAATGCAATAGTAAGGAAGGACATTAGCTTGGATGATGTGGAATCTGTATGGGTGGAGCTGCGGAATACCAAAGGGCAGAAAACGCTAGTGGGAGTTGTGTACAGACCACCAAACAGTAGTAGTGAGGTTGGGGACAGCATCAAACAAGAAATTAGGGATAAGATCCAGCAGTTACCATGGGCGACTTTAATCTACATATTGACTGGGCTAACCAAACTGGTAGCAATGCGGTGGAGAAGGATTTCCTGGAGTGTATTAGGGATGGTTTTCTAGACCAACATGTCGAGGAACCAACTAGAGGGCTGGCCATCCTATACTGGGTGATGTGTAATGAGAAAGGACTAATTAACAAGCTTGTTGTGCGAGGCCCCTTGGGGAAGAGTGACCATAATATGGTAGAATTCTTTATTAAGATGGAGTGTGACAGTAAATTCAGAGACTACGATCCTGAACTTGGGGAAAGGTAACTTCGATGGTATGAGATGTGAATTCGCTAGAATAGACTGGCGAGTGATACTTAAAGGGTTGATGGTGGATAGGCAATGGCAAACATTTAAAGATCACATGGATGAACTTCAACAATTGTACATCCCTGTCGAGAGTAAAAATAAAACGTGGAAGGTGGCTCAACCGTGGCTAACAAGGGAAATTAAGGATAGTGTTAAATCCAAGGAAGAGGCATATAAATTGTCCAGAAAAAACAGCAAACCTGAGGACTGGGAGAAATTTAGAATTCAACAGAGGAGGACAAAGGCTTTAATTAGGAGAGGTAAAATAGAGTATGAGAGGAAGCTTGCTGGGAATATAAAAATTGACTGCAAAAGCTTCTGTGAAGAGAAACAGATTAATGAAAACAAAGGTAGGTCCCTTGCAGTCAGATTCAGGTGAATTTATAATGGTGAACAAAGAAATGACAGACTAGTTAAGCAAATACTTTAGTTCTGTTTTCACGAAGGAAGACACAAATAACCTTCCGGAAATACTAGGAGACTGAGGGTCTAGTGAGAAGGAGGAATTGAAGGATATCCTTATAAAGTGGGAAATTGTGTTAGGGAAATTGATAGGATTGAAGGCCGATAAATCCCCGGGGCCTGATGGTCTGCATCCCAGAGCACTTAAGGTAGTGGCCATAGAAATAGTGGATGCATTGGTGATCATTTTCCAACAGTCTATCGACTCTGGATCAGTTCCTATGGACTGGAGGGTAGCTAATGTAACACCAGTGTTTAAAAAAGGAGGGAAGAGAGAAAACGGGTAATTATAGACCGGTTAGCCTGATATCAGTCGTGCGGTAAATGTTGGAATCAATTATTAAAGATGAAATAGCATCGCATTTGGAAAGCAGTGACAGGATCGGTCCAAGTCAGCATGGACTTATGAAAGGGAAATCATGCTCGTCAAATCTTCTGGAATTTTTTGAGGATGTAACTAGTAGAATGGACAAGGGAGAACCAGTGGATGTGGTGTATTTGGACTTTCAAAAGGCTTTTGACAAGGTCCCACACAAGAGATTGGTGTGCAAAATCAAAGCACATGGTATTGGGGGTAATGTACTGACGTGGATAGAGAACTGGTTGGCAGACAGGAAGCAGAGAGTTGGGATAAACGAGTCCTTTTCAGAATGGCAGGCAGTGACTAGTGGAGTGTCGCAGGGCTCAGTGCTGGGACCCCAGCTCTTTACAATATACATTAATGATTTAGATTGTCATGTATCTCACACTACTGTATATAACTGTATCTTACCATGCTATACATGACTGTAACTAGAGGTGACCTGTAAACACATGCTTACCTTATCACCAGGGGTGCACTTGCAGGAGACACTGGATACCTGTCCCAGTCAGGTATATAAAGACGGGTCTCAGGCAAGTGTGGCATTCGAGAGCTGTGTAATGAAGGTGCAGGTCCTGAGTGATCTTGACTTCAGCATGTGCCTCGTGAGAGTCTGTACTGCAGGGACAGGACTTTACAGTGGCGACGAGTTACGGGATTACAGAATCCACAGAATGGCAACCAACGGCTCAGATGTAAAATACAATGCTGGAGATAATTGGGAAGACTTTATAGAAAGGCTCCAACAAAGCTTCATAACCAAAGACTGGTTAGGCGACGATAAGGCAGACAAGAGAAGCTGTGGCTCGAAAACATACGCCTTAATGAAGGACCTGCTGGCACCCGAGAAACCAGCAAGCAAGTCGTTTGAAGAGTTGAGCACATTGGTAAGAGAACACCTGAAGCCAGCAAGCAGCCTACACATGGCCAGACACAGGTTCTACAACTACAGACACTGTGTGGGCCAGAGCATACCCGACTTCGTGGCGGAACTTCGGAGATTGGCTAGCTTATGTGAGTTCTCCGATGAATTAAGGAGAGAAGTACTGAGAGACTTTTTTATTGAAGGAATAGGCCACACAGGCATATTCCAAAAGCTCATAGAGACCAAGAACTTGACCCTAGAGGCAGCAGCACTGGTTGCACAGACATTCTTGGCAGGAGAAGAAGAAACGAGGTTGATCTACACTGCGGGTACAACAACTAACGAAACATCGGAACAAGGGGTTCACCCCTACACACAGACAAAGGCAGGAGAGCAGGACCTTAACAGCAGGCAGTGGCGCCAGAAGCCATCAAGGGCCACATGAACAGCCGTTCACACCTCATCAACCCACAATGCGAGCAATCAACTACAAACTGAGAGAAGCTCAAGAGAGATCAGCCAGACGCAGCTCATCCTTTGGAAACAATGGAAGCGGTCTGTGCTGGAGATGTGGGGGAAGGCACTCATCATTTCAGCATGGTGTTTGCAGAAACTGCGACTATACAGGGCATCTGGCCCGCATGTGTAGAAAAACGGCAGCTCGGCTGGTATACGAATCAGAAGGGTCGGAAAGCGGACCAGAAGATGATGGGGACAGTACCCGGGACACCGAGGTACAGCGGGTCAACACGATCAATGGCCATTGCTCTTACAACAAGACGCCTCCAATAATGATGTGGATCCTACTCAACGGGATACCCGTCAACATGGAGCTGGATACGGGAGCGAGTCAATCTCTCATGAGCGCTCAACAATTTGAACAACTGTGGGCGCACAAAAGAGACAGACCAAAACTCAAGGGTCGACACCAAACTAAGGACCTATACCAAAGAAATTGTCCCAGTCCTTGGCAGCATCATGCTCTCAGTCACACACAAAGAGATGGTGAACCGACTTCCCCTGTGGATTGTCCCTGGAGATCTCCCAGCACTGCTGGGGAGAAGCTGGCTGGCAAAACTAAACTGGAAATGGGATGATGTTCACGCCATGAAGTCAGAGGAATGGACCTCCTGCTCAACAGTTCCAAGTCAATTTGAACATCTCTTTCAGCCAGGTGTGGGCACCTTCAAAGGGGCTAAAATCAAAATCTACATCACACAGGATGCTAGACCAGTCCATCACAAGGCCAGAGCTGTGCCCTACGTGATGAGGGAAAAGATTGAACACGAACTAGGCAGGCTTCTGCGGGAAGGCATTATATCACCTGTGGAATTTAGTGACTGGGCAAGTCCCATCGTCCCAGTCATGAAGCCTGATGGATCCGTACGAATCTGTGGGGATTACAAATCTACCATAAACAGAGTCTCCCTACAGGACCAATTCCCGCTGCCCAGAGCGGAGGACCTATTTGCCACATTGGCTGGAGGAAAACTTCTCAAAACTAGATCTCACATCTGCGTATATGACGCAAGAACTGACCGACGAATCTAAGCTACTCACCACCATCAACACACATCGAGGCCTTTTCATGTACAATCGATGCCCATTCGGCATAGGTCGGCAGCTGCTATATTCCAGCGCAACATGGAGAGTCTGCTCAAGTCTATCCCGGGGACGGTTGTATTTCAAGACGACATACTTATCACGGGCAGGGACACCGACTCCCATCTCCAATTTGGAGGAAGTACTAAAGCGGTTGGATCGGGTAGGCCTAAGAGTTAAGAAATCTAAGTGCATGTTTCTCACGCCTGAGGTTGAATTTTTGGGCAGAAGGATTGCCTCTGATGGAATCCGCCCAACAGAAGCAATTCGCCTGGCACCCAGGCCCCGGAATATCTCGGAACTGCGCGCCTTTCTCAGGCTACTCAATTACTTTGGGAACTTTATGCAGAACTTAAGGACGCTGCTGGAGCCTCTCCACGTGCTACTCAGAAAGGGGTGCAATTGGTTTTGGGGGGACGCCCAGGAACGCGCCTTCAATAAGGCACGCAACCTTCTGTGTTCCAACAGTGTTTTGGCTTTCTTTGACCCAGGTAAAAAGCTAGTTCTTACATGTGATGCGTCAGCGTACGGGGTCGGGTGCATTTTACAACATGTCAATGGTGCGGGTAAATTACAACCCATAGCTTATGCCACCAGGTCACTTTCGCGGGCGGAGTGCGGGTATGGAATGGTGGAGAAGGAAGCGCTCGCGTGCGTGTACGGTGTCAAAAAGATGCACCAATACCTTTTCGGGGCCAAGTTCGCATTAGAAACCGACCACAAGCCCCTCACATCCCTACTATCCAAGAGCAAGGCAATAAACGCCAAAGCCTCGGCGCACATTCAGCGGTGGGCATTCATGCTGGCGTGTTACTACTACACAATAAGGCACAGACCAGGCACAGACGTGCTTAGCAGGCTACCCCTGGCGACCACGGAAGGGTCTGATGAACAGGACTGAGATAGTCATGGCAATCAATGCCTTTGAGTCCACCGGTTCGCCCATGACGGCTCGCCAAATCAGAGCTTGGACGACCAGCGACCCCATGTTATCCTTAGTCAAACGATGTGTCTTAACCGGTGACTAGGCAGAGACTCACGATGCCTGCCCCGAGATGATCAAACCTTTCCATAGGCGCATGCACGAGCCGTCACTACAAGCAGACTGCCTGATGTGGGGCAGCCGAGTAGTTATGCCTCTGCGAGGCAGAGCGGCATTCACCGGGAGCTCCACCGCAAGCACACGGGGATCGTTCTCATGAAGGCCACAGCCAGATCCCACGTCTGGTGGCCTGGCATTGACGCGGACTTGGAACTCTGCATCCGACGGTGCACCATTTGTGCCCAACTCAGTAATGCCCCCAGGGAGGCCCCCCTAAGCCCCTGACCCTGGCCCACCAAACCGTGGTCGCGGGTGCACGTAGACTATGCGGGCCCATTCATGGGCAAAATGTTCCTCGTAGTTGTAGTTGTATTTTCAAAGTGGATCGAATGCACCATTTTAAACTCGAGCACCACCTCCACCACTGTGGAGAGCCTTGGAACGAGGTTTGCAACGCACGGAATTCCTGACATATTGGTCAGTGATAATGGTCCGTGCTTCACCAGAGCAGAATTCCAAGATTTTATAAGTGACCACGGCATAAATCACGTTAAGACGGCACCGTTCAAGCCGGCCTCCAACGGCCAGGAGGAGCGAGCAGTGCAAATCATTAAACAAGGCATGCTCAAAATCCAAGGTCCCACGCTGCAGGGCCGCCTGTCGCAACTGCTGCTGGCATACAGATCTCGTCCGCATTCATTGACTGGAGTTCCCCCCGCGCAACTGTTGATGAAATGGACCTTAAAGACAAGGCTCTCATGACATCGCATGAAAAGCGCTGTAAGCTAACTGAGTACCATGACCGAAATTCGAGGGGGAGGTGGAATAAGATAGGGGACAAAGTGTTTGTGCTAAACTATGGCAGGGGTCCCAAATGGCTTGCAGGGACAGTAACAGGCAAGGAAGGAAACAGGTTCCTGGTGGTACAAATGGACAATGGCCAAACCTGCCAGAGGCATGTAGACCAAGTAAAAAGTAGATTCACCAATAACGCTGCAGAACCAGAGGCAGACTGCAATGTGGAACTCACACCACACCTGGTGGACAGATGAGGGAACAACCTGAGGAAAGGGTAATCCCAACAGATAGCCCAGGCGAGACACCAACAATCATACTGAATGAAACAGACAGCCCAGGCGAGATACCAGCAATCACACTGAAAGAAAAACAGGCACTAAGGCAAACAACTGAACCACAACTAAGACGCTCCACGTGAGAGTGTAGACCACCTGAGAAACTGAACCTATAAAGACAATCATGTATCTCACACTATATATAACTGTATCTTACCATGCTATACATGACTGTAACTAGAGATGACCTGTAACCACAAGCTTACCTTACCACCAGGGGTGCACTTGCAGGAGACACTGGATACCTGTCCCAGACAGGTATCTAAAGACAGATCTCAGGCAAGTGTTTCATTCGAGAGCTGTGTAATAAAGGTGCAGGTCCTGAGTGACCTTGACTTCAGCATGTGCCACTTGTGAGTCTGTACTGCACAGGGACAGGACTTTACATAGATGAAGTAATTGAGTGTAATATCTCCAAGTTTGCAGATGACACTAAACTGGGTGGCAGTGAGAGCTGTGAGGAGGACACTAAAAGGCTGCAGGTTGACTTGGACAGGTTAGGTGAGTGGGCAAATGCATGGCAGATGCAGTATAATGTGGATAAATGTGAGGTTATCCTCTTTGGTGGCAAAAACACGAAGGCAAAATATTACCTGAATGGCGGCAGATTAGGAAAGGGGGAGGTGCAACGAGACCTGGGTGTCATGGTTCATCAGTCATTGAAAGTTGGCATGCAGGTACAGCAGGTGGTGAAGAAGGCAAATGGTATGTTGGCCTTCATAGCTAGGGGATTTGAGTATAGGAGCACGGAGGTCTTACTGCAGTTGTACAGGGCCTTGGTGAGGCCTCACCTGGAATATTGTGTTCAGTTTTGGTCTCCTAATCTGAGGAAGGACATTCTTGCTATTGAAGGAGTGCAGCGAAGGTTCACCAGACTGATTCCCGGGATGGCGGGACTGACATATGAGGAGAGACTGGATCAACTGGGCCTTTATACACTGGAGTTTAGAAGGATGAGAGGGGATCTCATAGAAACATATAAAATTCTGACGGGACTGGACAGGTTAGATGCAGGAAGAATGTTCCCGATGTTGGGGAAGTCCAGAACCAGGGGACACGGTCTAAGGTTAAGGGGTAGGCCATTTAGGACTGAGATGAGGAGAAACTTCTTCACTCAGAGAGTTGTTAACCTGTGGAATTCCCTGCCGCAGAGAGTTGTTGAGGCCAGTTCATTGGATATATTCAAGAGGGATTTAGATATGGCCCTTACGGCTAAAGGGATCAAGAGGTATGGAGAGAAAGCAGGAAAGGGGTACTGAGGGATTGATCAGGCATGATCTTATTGAAAGGTGGCGCACGCTTGAAGGGCCGAATGGCCTACTCCTGCACCTATTTTCTATGTTCCAACTTCACCCTCTTCATCTTCATCATCACTGGCTTCATCATCTTTATTTTCTCCCGGCTTGCACAATCTCTTGATCGGTGAGTCGATTCACAGTTGGTGCATCTTTGTTGACATCCATCCAAATTTTCCTCTTCCAAATCCTTAGTCACATCAAGCACTGCTGGGTTGTTGGACATACCTGCACTGGTGGCATAATTCAGCAATTCACCAATAATTTGTTTCTCTTGACATGTGAGAAATCTGGTGAACTTGACCCCACCATCCACATCAGGACTGTCCTCAAACATTCATATGATTGAGTTCAACGCAGCGTTTGAAAGGGAGAAATGCGAAACAGCTACAGGTTGAAGCTCCCTTATCCGGAACCACCCCTCATTCGGGACCATTCCTGGCCACCGGGTGGCGCTTGCGCACAACACGGCAGTGAAAAATATCAATGAAAAATAAATTTACCCAACTTCGGAGCTGGCACCTTCAGCTCCGCTTGGCCCGCCAAACCTCCCCGCCGCCCCCCCCCGACTGCTGCAGCATTGAATCAATGCCGGCCTCCCCTCCCCCCCACACCCACAACCTACTTTGCAAAATGCCCAATGCAGAGACACAGGCCACAGCTTGCCCCATCCATTTTTTAAAGTAGATGGACTTAATTTCTCCCAGACTCTAGTTAGTGTCCAAATCACATCCTTCATGTTAAAATCTTTCTGGAATGTTTTCACGGACTTCCCAGCAATCGTTGCAGAAATTCACAGTGGTACTTGCACTTCAAGGATCTTAAGATACCCTGATCACACGGCTGAATAAGAGAGGTACAGTTAGGGGGTAAATACTGTCCCACCACGTTGTCTTTGACAAGCAGTTCAACTTTAGCAGTTGTCGAGAAGCTGCACAATTTTGCACTCCCGATCCAGCCCGACCGATGTGCAATGGGTTCTAGCCTCTGGTGCAAAATATTTCTGGAACCACTCGAGACATTGGCCCTGAAATTCCGCTTTGTCCTTCCCGCGGGCATTTTAGAGAAAAAGTACGCACCTACCGTAAGCTGCTGCCCACGTTCAACCTTCCGATGCTGAGGCCTCTGACACGTGCACGTCGGGACGTGCGCAGGCCTGGAGCTAGAGTCACATGCCTCTGGGCAGCCAATCAGGTAAAGTATATACTCATTCAGAGGAATAGGTGTTCTGTAAGGTCCTAAACTCCTATTATGATTGAAAAACAGCCTCAAGCACCCAAAACACTAATAAAAAATAGAAAATATACACTACACTCATTTAAATTAAAGTTAATGTCTTAAAAAATATATATATTTTCCCAATTTTTAAAAAGTTTTTAAAAATAAACTTACCGTTATGGGGAGGGTTTTAATGATAAAATATGTTTTCATAACTTTATTTTTATATGTTTTTGTGTGTTTTAAAACACTTGCGCCTGTAAAAGTAGGCTATGCATCTGCTTTTACAGGCGCAAGATTTTTGAGGACATTTGTATGCGTAACTATCGCAAATTTGCACGTACAAGTGTCCTCGCTCCCGATCTGCAGAGCATCTGTCAAGCCAGAAAGTTGACAGATCGGAAAAGCCGGTTTTCGCGCCGAAAATACTTTTCCGATGCCTTCCCTGGGCCCGGGAACGTCGGAATTTCAGGGCCAGTGTTGAGTGGTTATCCAGCCTTTCTTGTTGCCACGATATATCAATGGGAATATTTTCACCCCTTTGAATGCCCTTGTGTTCACACTTTTCCCAATGACCATGAGCTTGCACTTGTGCGTACCTGCAGGGCAGTTACCCTCTGAGTCCTTCATTCCAACTGGTGTCTCCGCAGCATCTGTTGCTAAGGTTTTTCTAGCCAGACAATGTCAATAGAGAACAGAATGCAGGGGGTAGAAGTTATGCTGCAGCTGTACAAAACCCTGGTTGGACTACACCTGGAGCACTGTGAGCAGTTCTGGGCCCCACACCTTGGAGGGATGTAGCGTAGCTACACTAGAACGATACCCAGACTCCAAGGCTTAAATTACCAGGCGAGATGACACAAATTAGAGTTGTGTTCCCTAGAATTCTGAAGGTTAAGGGATGATCTGATCAAAGTTTTCAAGATATTAAAAAGGGAACAGATAGGGTAGATAGGGAGAACCTATTCCCGTTGGTTGCGGAGTCTCGGACTGGGGGGGTGGGGCACAGTCTAAAAATGAGTCAGGCCTTTCAGGAGTGAAATTAGAAAACACTTCTACACAAAGGGTGGTAGAAGTTTAGAACTCTCTTCCATAAACGGCGATTGATGCTAGTTCAATTGTTAATTTTAAATCCGAGATTGAGAGTTTTTGTTAACTAAAGGTATTAAGGGATATGGGGTTAGGTCGCAGATCAGCCATGATTTCATTGAATAGGCTCGAGGGGTTCAATGGCCTCCTATTCCTATATTCAAGGCTGAAATCGCTGGATTTTTGGACTCTCGGGAAATTGAGATATGGGGATCGGGCGGGAAAATGTAGTTGAGGTCCTAGATCAGCCATGATCTTATTGAATGGGGGAGCAGGCTCGAGGGGCCGAATGGCCGACTCCTGCTCCTAATTCTTCTGTTCTTGTGCCAATTTCCACTGCTCCAGATGGGGTCAGTTCGTTGAATACTGAGTCCCCAATGGCACGGGAGGGAAGAGATAGAGGTCAGTTGAAAAAAAAAATCAAGCTGAACTTCTTCCATAAACCACTTGCTACCGCAATTAATGTTGCAATAAGTTGCACACTTAATGTGCCCACAAAATGCCCAGGATTGGGGTTAAAATCTTATGAGTCTGCCCCTTAAGAAACAGAATTTTATTAAGAGACTAACTATTTGTACTGCACTTTTCTTTGACACACAGCCGTCCATCCAGCCCCGCTCCCTCTGCTTGTACTGCACTTCTTTGACCGAGAGGCGACAAGCCCTGCCCGGCCGAATTATTCGATGCACATGGTGCCGAGCAGCAGGATCCGAGGCTCTGACTGTGGCCCGAGTGAGGGCCCGACAGCGAGAGAGAGAGGCTGGGGAGAGAGAGAGAGAGAGAGAGGGGCTGGGGGAAGAGAGAGAGAGAGAGAGAGGCTAGGGGAAGAGAGAGAGAGAGGCTGGGGGAAAAGAGAGAGAGAGAGAGAGAGAGAGAGGCGCTGGGGGGGGGAGAGAGAGAGAGAGAGAGAGAGGGGCTGGAGGGAGAGAGAGAGAGAGAGAGAGGGGGGCTGGGGGAGAGAGAGAGAGAGAGAGGGAGAGGCTGGGGGGTGGGGGAGAGAGAGAGAGACTGGGGGAGAGAGAGAGAGAGAGAGAGAGAGAGAGAGAGGCTGGAGGGAGAGAGAGAGAGAGAGAGAGAGGCTGGGGGGAGAGAGAGAGAGGGGCTGGAGGGAGAGAGAGAGAGAGAGAGAGGGGGGCTGGGGGCTGGGGGAGTGAGAGAGAGACTGGGGGAGAGAGAGAGAGAGAGAGAGAGGCTGGAGGGAGAGTGAGAGAGAGAGAGAGGCTGGGGGGAGAGAGAGAGAGGCGGGGAGAGAGAGAGAGAGGCTGGGGGAAGAGAGAGAGAGAGAGAGGCTGGGGGAAGAGAGAGAGAGAGAGAGAGAGAGAGAGAGAGGCTGGGGGGGAGGGAGAGAGAGAGAGAGAGAGAGAAGCTGGGGGGAGAGAGAGAGAGAGAGAGAGAGAGGCTGGGGGTAGAGAGAGAGAGGCTGGGGGTAGAGAGAGAGAGAGAGAGGCTGGGGGCTGGGGGAGTGAGAGAGAGACTGGGGGAGAGAGAGAGAGAGAGAGAGGCTGGAGGGAGAGTGAGAGAGAGAGAGAGGCTGGGGGGAGAGAGAGAGAGGCGGGGAGAGAGAGAGAGAGGCTGGGGGAAGAGAGAGAGAGAGAGAGGCTGGGGGAAGAGAGAGAGAGAGAGAGAGAGAGAGGCTGGGGGGAAGAGAGAGAGAGAGAGAGAGAGAGGCTGGGGGGGAGAGAGAGAGAGAGAGAGAGAAGCTGGGGGGAGAGAGAGAGAGAGAGAGAGGCTGGGGGGAGAGAGAGAGAGGCTGGGGGTAGAGAGAGAGAGAGAGGCTGGGAGTAGAGAGAGAGAGAGAGGCTGGGGGGAGAGAGAGGCTGGGGGGAGAGAGAGAGAGGCAGGCTGGGGGGAGAGAGAGAGAGAGAGAGGCTGGGGGGAGAGAGAGAGAGAGAGGCTGGGGGGAGAGAGAGAGAGAGAGGCTGGGGGGAGAGAGAGAGAGAGAGGCTGGGGGGAGAGAGAGAGAGAGAGGCTGGGGGGAGAGAGAGAGAGAGAGAGTCTGGGGGCAGAGAGAGAGAGAGGCTGGGGGAAGAGAGAGAGAGAGGCTGGGGGAAGAGAGAGAGAGAGAGAGAGAGAGAGAGAGAGAGAGAGGCGCTGGGGGGGGGAGAGAGAGAGAGAGAGAGAGAGGGAGAGACTGGGGGAGAGAGAGAGAGAGAGCGAGAGAGAGGCTGGAGGGAGAGAGAGAGAGAGAGAGAGAGAGAGGCTGGGGGGAGAGAGAGAGAGGGGCTGGAGGGAGAGAGAGAGAGAGAGAGGGGGGCTGGGGGAGTGAGAGAGAGACTGGGGGAGAGAGAGAGAGAGAGAGAGAGAGAGAGAGAGAGAGAGGCTGGAGGGAGAGTGAGAGAGAGAGAGAGGCTGGGGGGAGAGAGAGAGAGGCGGGGAGAGAGAGAGAGAGAGGCTGGGGGAAGAGAGAGAGAGAGAGAGAGAGAGAGAGAGGCTGGGGGGGAGGGAGAGAGAGAGAGAGAGAGAGAGAGAGAGAAGCTGGGGGGGGAGAGAGAGAGAGAGAGAGAGGCTGGGGGTAGAGAGAGAGAGGCTGGGGGTAGAGAGAGAGAGGCTGGGGGTAGAGAGAGAGAGAGAGGCTGGGGGGAGAGTGAGAGAGAGAGAGGCTGGGGGCTGGGGGAGTGAGAGAGAGACTGGGGGAGAGAGAGAGAGGCGGGGAGAGAGAGAGAGAGGCTGGGGGAAGAGAGAGAGAGAGAGAGAGGCTGGGGGAAGAGAGAGAGAGAGAGAGAGAGAGAGAGAGGCTGGGGGAGAGAGAGAGAGAGAGAGAGAGAGAGGCTGGGGGGGAGAGAGAGAGAGAGAGAGAAGCTGGGGGGAGAGAGAGAGAGAGAGAGAGGCTGGGGGGAGAGAGAGAGAGGCTGGGGGTAGAGAGAGAGAGAGGCTGGGGGTAGAGAGAGAGAGAGAGGCTGGGGGGAGAGAGAGAGAGAGAGAGAGGCTGGGGGGGAGGAGAGGCTGGGGGGAGAGAGAGAGAGAGAGGCTGGGGGGAGAGAGAGAGAGAGAGAGGCTGGGGGGAGAGAGAGAGAGAGAGAGAGGCTGGGGGGAGAGAGAGAGAGAGGCTGGGGGAGAGAGAGAGAGAGAGGGCTGGGGGGAGAGAGAGAGAGAGAGGCTGGGGGGAGAGAGAGAGAGAGAGGCTGGGGGGAGAGAGAGAGAGAGAGGCTGGGGGAGAGAGAGAGAGAGAGGCTGGGGGGAGAGAGAGAGAGAGAGAGAGTCTGGGGCAGAGAGAGAGAGAGAGGCTGGGGGAAGAGAGAGAGAGAGGCTGGGGGAAGAGAGAGAGAGAGAGAGAGAGAGAGAGGCGCTGGGGGGGAGAGAGAGAGAGAGAGAGAGAGGGAGAGACTGGGGAGAGAGAGAGAGAGAGCGAGAGAGAGGCTGGAGGGAGAGAGAGAGAGAGAGAGAGAGAGAGAGGCTGGGGGAGAGAGAGAGGGGCTGGAGGGAGAGAGAGAGAGAGAGAGGGGGGCTGGGGGAGTGAGAGAGAGACTGGGGGAGAGAGAGAGAGAGAGAGAGAGAGAGAGGCTGGGGGGAGAGAGAGAGAGGCGGGGAGAGAGAGAGAGAGGCTGGGGGAAGAGAGAGAGAGAGAGAGGCTGGGGGAAGAGAGAGAGAGAGAGAGAGAGAGAGAGGCTGGGGGGAGGGAGAGAGAGAGAGAGAGAGAGAGAGAAAGCTGGGGGGAGAGAGAGAGAGAGAGAGAGGCTGGGGGGTAGAGAGAGAGAGGCTGGGGGGAGAGAGAGAGAGGCTGGGGGTAGAGAGAGAGAGAGAGGCTGGGGGGAGAGTGAGAGAGAGAGAGAGGGCTGGGGGAGAGAGAGAGAGAGAGAGGCTGGGGGAGAGAGAGAGAGAGAGAGAGGCTGGAGGGAGAGTGAGAGAGAGAGAGAGAGGCTGGGGGGAGAGAGAGAGAGGCGGGGAGAGAGAGAGAGAGGCTGGGGGAAGAGAGAGAGAGAGAGAGAGGCTGGGGGAAGAGAGAGAGAGAGAGAGAGAGAGAGGCTGGGGGGAGAGAGAGAGAGAGAGAGAGAGAGAGAGAAGCTGGGGGGAGAGAGAGAGAGAGAGAGGCTGGGGGGAGAGAGAGAGAGGCTGGGGGTAGAGAGAGAGAGAGAGGCTGGGGGTAGAGAGAGAGAGAGAGGCTGGGGGGAGAGAGAGAGAGAGGCTGGGGGGAGAGAGAGAGAGAGAGGCTGGGGGGAGAGAGAGAGAGAGGCTGGGGGGAGGAGAGAGAGGAGAGAGGCTGGGGGAGAGAGAGAGAGGAGGCGGGTGGAGAGAGAGAGAGGCGGGGAGAGAGAGAGAGAGGCTG